>NC_037672.1:104619416-104673260 GCF_003255815.1 Theropithecus gelada | reverse complement strand
AGACAGGGATGCCCTCTCTCACCACTCCTATTCAACATAGTGTTGGAAGCTCTGGCTAGGGCAATTAGGCAAGAGAAAGAAATCAAGGGTATTCAGTTAGGAAAAGAAGAAGTCAAATTGTCCCTGTTTGCAGATGACATGATTGTATATTTAGAAAACCCCATTGTCTCAGCCCAAAATCTCCTTAAGCTGATAAGCAACTTCAGCAAAGTCTCAGGATTCAATCACCTCTTAAAAGCCCTGTCTCTCAACACTGTCACATAGGAAATTAAATTTCATTGGAGTTTTGGAAGGGACATTCAAACAGTAACAGTCACTGTGTTCATTCCATTTTCCGGGCAATGTTCTCAGGTTGTCAGTTACAGACATGAATAAGCCATGATGGTCCCTGACATTCAGTACAAGAAACAAACATGTATTCAATTAATCATAATGCAATAAATATTCTACTGATATTAAGAAATGCATAGAAGCACAACGGAAGAAATGATGCATTTTCTCAGGTAGACTATTCAAGAATTGATTCTCAAAGGAAAGAATGTATGTTTCATCTTGTTATGAATTAGAATTTTCTTTTATCAGACAAGTATACAGCATTTCTAGTATTACAATTGAGTAAGATATAAAAACATTTAAGTCTATCACCTTGTGCGAGCAGTAATTAAGAATCTTGGTAGAGTAAGAATCTTAGAGTGTAGGAAACGTGGTAGAAAGAGAGATTTGTTGAGTGAATGAATGAGGAGTCGTATTAATTGAGGAATGTTACTCAGAGGATCCTTTTCTTAATTGAGTGAAGACTAATGGACCCACTAAAGGTTTTAATTAAGATAAGGAAAGGACCAGATTGTGTTCTGGAAACCCCAGCAGGCAGTCTGAGGCTGGACTGGAGAGGGAAAATACAGGGGAACCAGAAATTAAGTGACACAATTTATTTTTGCCAAAAATATCAAAAAAGGAAAATAAGCAGTGTTTGATTAAATTAAGCACATAGTTATGATTAGATGCATTTTTTGGAGATTTATTTGGTGCCTTTTAACTGAAGAGAAGCTTGAGTTATGGCTGTTCCTCCTTTCATCTTTTCAGGCTGTATGCTCATGCAATAAAGGAGAATGATATTTTTCCCTTTATCTGCCTCCTGTCACCTGAATGGCTCATGACATATTATTTATCAGAGGCTTTGAAATCTTTGAAAGGGGATTTAAGAAAATTCATAGAGTATTATTGTCCCTTTTGATCAGAGACTTCCCATATTTGTCTTATTTTTGCTACTTTTGGATGAGGTCCTACAGCATACCAGCTGTAGACCCATAGTGTGTATAGAATTAGGCCATACCCTGGGACCAAGTCCAGCAGAAAATTTTGCCTATCAACATTTCTTAGATGTTACTAAGGACATCCACTCCTATAATGACAATTTTATTGAAAAATTTCTGGCACTTGGTGGTGTTTTACCATGAGCACGTAAATAATTCTCCCAAAGTAGAAAAGGTTATCTCTGTGGAAAGTGTTTTGGTTTTAGCAAGTTTTAAGATTTCTTTCTAGAGTTCTTGTTAATCAAAATTTCTGCAACATCTGCATTGTTCATAGCTTTCAAATCATATGTTATATGAATATCTTGTTTTTTTTTTTTTTGTTTTTTTTTTGTTTTTTTTTTGAGACGGAGTCTCACTCTGTCACCCAGGCTGGAGTGCAGTGGCTGGATCTCTGCTCACTGCAAGCTCCGCCTCCCGGGTTTACGCCATTCTCCTGGCTCAGCCTCCCGAGTAGCTGGGACTACAGGCGCTCGCCACCTCGCCCGGCTAGTTTTTTGTACTTTTTAGTAGAGATGGGGTTTCACCGTGTTAGCCAGGATGGTCTCGATCTCCTGACCTTGTGATCCGCCCGTCTCGGCCTCCCAGAGTGCTAGGATTACAGGCTTGAGCCACCGCGCCCGGCCCATCTTGTTTTCTAAAGTTCTGCTAATGAATATGTGTTTTGGGGCCCATCCCAAATATTCTGGCTTTTAAATGAAGCAGACAGCAAGCAGTTGGGTGATTCCAGTAAGTGAGGCATCTTTGATGTATGCTTGAAGGAAAAAGTAGAGAAAACCAACAGGTTTTGAATCTGTTTTTAGTGTGGCAACACTTAGACTGGAATTTCTTCCTTTCCATTTTTTGACTCAAATAAAACTACCTTTTATTTCAATATCGCAAATTCGAAGAACCTTTGAGAATAAAATGTTTTAACCAAGCACGCTTGTTCTTCAGCAGCCCCAAAATGATTCATATTTTCTTTGTTGCAAGTCATTTAAAAATTGTAGAAATAAAAATAATTTTAATTTATTGTTTAGGTATGTGTCATTCTGAAGTGTAGTGCTTCCTCAAACATTACAAGTTCAGTGCTGTAAATTACACACTTTATTAGCTGTTATGCATTAAAATCTTGAGCTTTAAACAATTTGATTTTATTGTGTAATTAAATACATCTCAACAAATGTTTAATTATTTAGATCTAAGTTTGAAATAAAACTTCATATACCTGTCCACACCTTTATTTAGATGTTTATGTGTATACATGTGGAGCTTATGGTAGCTTTCAAATGTCACCAACCTAAGGATACACTTTTCCACATTGTAAGTTTGTGCTAATCTGGAGTAAGAAGTCACTGTGTAACATTATTTCTCTGCTTTGGCCTTTAATTCACTTCTTTATTTGATAAATATGTTTGAATCCCCATTTCCTACCTTGCAGTATATTGGACTTAAGCAATAAGTTAACTGGACAGTAAATAATAACCTTAAAAAATGTCATTATGTATATTTACAAATATTGTATATATTTATTATAATGGAGCTAATTAATGTATGTGTTGCCTCAAATATTTATTAAACTATCCTTGAACCTACATAGTTAATAGTAAACCAAAATCCATCAGAAGTCAAGTTAGTCTATCAAACTGTAAACCAGTGGAAAATAGATCAGTACGTAAGCATTTGTTTTAGACTATAGATTAAACATTAGATATGCAATGCAATTTTCATGATGAAATGACTAAAAGTTTATGAATTAAACAATTATTTATATTCAATAATCTAATGTTCTGATTATATTGATACTTGTTATGACAAAGTTTTTCCTGCATTTTCAATATTTTTTCATAAAAGTTGTGAAACATAAACAAAAACAGACTAGTTAAAATGAGCCCCCGGACCTACAATCCAGGTAGCACTGTTTTAAATATCAATTTTTTCCCATCTGTGTTTTGCGGGGAAGGGGTAGTGGATGTGGAGGTCTGTGCGTGTGCATAATGTAATATTTTAGTTGAAGTTCTTGAGATGGCATCTAAGATTCAGCAGCTGAAGTCCGGTTGGTTCATAACATCTGAAAAAATTATTTTAAATTTGGATGCAAATGCAACTTCCCAATGATAAGGACCTTCAACACATATCACCACCAACACTTGAACAATTTAAGCAAAGCAGGAAGAGGAGTGTGCTTAGTCCAGGATTAATGTGATTAAAGGAAACCTGTTCTGCTTGTTTTATTCATCTGTTTGTTTGTAAATGCACAAGAAAGGTAAAACATAGCTCTTAATCATGAACAACAAAAGTATGTTTATCCACCATCCCACTCTTCCATGTTAGCACTGAGTTCCCCGTTTATATTATTTGTACGTGAAGAGCATACCATGTTTCTACTCTGAGCTCTATTTTCGGGCAGAGTGAGTTTGAGTTTATCAGCTTTCCCTACTCTCACCTGAGCCCCTTGCCAGCAAGCACAGGTATGTGAATGACCCTTGAGCTCAGATGAGGACACTACCTTTTGTAAAAATCACAAACTGATATACTTTTATATAAATCTAGACCATTAATCTTTTAGTGTGAAGTTTGAACAAAGTTCTTAAAACATTAACAGCCCACATTAAAAATATGGAGACTTGACATAAAAACCTGGATTGTCAACATTTTTAGCTCTGACCTCACTGCCCTCACAATAGCCAAGTGACATCTATCCCGTTGAACAGGCACATTTTCTCTGGTATACTGCAGTTCCCACCTGGTCAGGGCCATTTATTCATGTTTCTCTGCTAAAAATCTTGAGTTTGCCAACCTTGGTCTACAACTGTTAATAAACACTGTTTCCAACGTGTAAACAGACTGATCCAAATGAGCAGACTTTCAAGGACAGAAGCCCTGTTCGTGACTCTGTAACTGAATGTTAAAATTGATGTTTTTGACTAAGTAATACAGGCACAGTAGACATGGATTTCTAACATGTCTCTGCCTCTTGAGTGTCTTCCAGACCATCACTATGAGCCCCAGCAACTCCAGATGGGCAGACCTTAAAGTTAAACGATGTGAAGAAGAAATTTCCCAATAGATGACCCAGAACCAGTTAGATAGCTTTAAAACCCTTGAGGAGTATAAAATATGATGACAAAAGGAAGACTTTTTTTTTAAGTTATATGAAGTTTTATTCATAATTGATACTGACTTATAGAATAAATACACATAAATGGAAATTTATTACAACAAATAATATAAAGTAAAATATAATGCCACTAATCCAAAATGAAATGACAAGGTATAAAAACACAAATAAATATAGATCTGATTGAAGAACATAACTAATCAACTTTCCAAAATCGCCTGGTGGCTAAATGCACTGTCTTTGCTATCAGCCCAGGCAATTCCAAACCCCCACTGTGACCATAGACAGATTGTGAATGGCGACAAATCATTTAGTCTCTCTGTGTAAGTCACCCTTCTCTTTATAATGAAAGTAATGGTAGTGTGTGTATCATAGATTTGTGTAGAACAAAAACGTTACCTCATGTATGCTCTTCACAGCAGTGATTCATATCTTGTATGTTTCCTCTAAATGTTAGATATTTAACTCTTGGAAATCTCTTAATAATATTTAAAAAACACCTTAAACATATTTGAGAGCGAACTAATTGTAAGTAGATAATATTGGATTTCGGCTGAAATGATAAATTTGGCTGTGCATCCTATTTCTATGCAAGATCCTCTGGCTCTGAAGACAAGTATCAGTCTTGGTAAACAGAAAGGCCTCCAGAGATTTGGCAATAAGAATAATCTTCTTATCATAGAGTATATTTGAAATGAGGGAAGACTTCTCTCTCCATTACCATTATCTCTCCCTGTACTTGACTGGGTACACATTAAGGCCCATGGATTTTATCCTGAAGCATCTGGTGGTAGCCAATAGCTTATCTCTGCTTTCTAGAGGAGTCCCACAGACCATGGTGGCTTTTGGGTTGAAACATCTCTGCAGTTATTCTGTATGTAAACTTATTTTCTATATTTGAAGAATGAGCAGGGGAGTATCCGACGGCACCATCTGCCTCTTGAGTGTTTTCTAGGCCATCACCATGAGCCCCAGGGATTCTAGGTGGGCAGAGCTTAAAGTGAAAACTTCTGAGTACACTGGATTGTCCACCATGATCATGGAGTCTGATCATGCTGATAATTACCATTTTTCCTCTTTGTGTGGCTGGCAAGTGGGCTAACACAAGCATCACCAAATATATACATCTATATATAGATGTATATATTTATGTGTATATATACATATGTATATTTATATTTCTATTTATAGTATAGTTCATGACAAAGTAAGAAAATAGGAGGCCAGACACAGTGGCTCACACCTATAATCCCAGCACTTTGGGAGGCCGAGTTAGGTAGATCATTTGAGGTCAGGAGTTTGAGACTAGCCTGGCCAACATGGTGAAACCCCGTCTCTACCAAAAAATATAAAAATTAGCTGGGCATGGTGGGACACCTGTAGTCCCAGCTACTCGGGAGGCTGAGGTGGGAGGATTGCTTGACCCTGGAAGCAGAGGTTGCAGTGAGCTAAGATCATGCCACTACTCTCCTGCTCTCCAGCCTGGGTGACAGAGTGAGACCCTGTTGCCAAAAGAAAAAAAAAAAAGAAAAAGAAAAAAGAAAAAGAAAAAGAAAAGAAAATAGTACAGTTGTCATAAAGAGCAATCTGAAATTTAATTTCAAATACATCCATTATTACTTTAAACACAAATAGACTAGTTGTTCCTGTTAAAGTCATATAAAAAATACATTTTGTGTAATTTAACCAATTAATCAACTGGGATGGCCTTAAATATATCAGATAAAATAAAGTATCAGATAAAATAAAGATAAATGGTATCGGATAAAATAAAGATAAATGGTATCAGATAAAATTTAAGTTTAAAGCAGGTTGTAATTGTTGTAATTGTAATTGTGGTAATTAGTGTTATTTTTGCATTTTTTTAATGTTTACTTTTTAATATTATTACTTGATGGATAATAAATATAATCTTATTTTCTATAGATATACACACATTTATGCACATACAAGTATACACAATGTGCACATATACCACCATTCTCTTGTAATGTTACTGTTATATAATTGTGCTTACAGTTCTGTGAATCTGTGGTAAATGAGTAAGTTAACAATTGAATATTGTTAAATAACATACCATTTAAATTTTTCTGATAATATGAAGGGTTTAAAAAAAAAATTTATGTGGGAAAAGCAGAGCTTTAATACTCTAGAATCCTAGTTTATAAAAATAAAGGGTCTGAACATTGGGAAACATGCATCAGTTACTGTAGAGAGGCTTACCAGTAGCCAAGTAGAATTATCTGAAAAAGCCAAAGACAGAGGAGAAGGTATAAACGGATACAAAGGTGCTGGCCAGGACAAGGATGCTTTGAGTAGCTCTGGATTCAAGAGAGGGTCTAGGAGAAACATCAGTCTTAGGAATATATTGGACCTGCCGCTTGTGCCTGTGCAGGATAAAAGCCATGAAGCTTCTGGCCCGGAGCATGAACCCCAAACAGAAAACATCAGGGAATGATAATAATGCTGCATCGAGTGAGTCTGTAGTTTAGTCATGAGCTATACTGTAAGACATTTAAGAGTGCTGCTGCTAGTTGTCAGTCCTCATTAATCCCAAAGGGGGACAGGTTAGAGTGTTAGCTTCTTCACCTGAAATCTAGTGAAGTAATTCGATGGCATCATTCAAATGCTTCAAATATGTTGCCTATGATTAAAAGGCATCATTAGAAGATGCCTAATTCATGCCTTACTTAAACAACTTAAACAGAAGGAATCAACCCAAATGTCCATCAGTGACAGACTGGATTAAGAAAATGTGGCACATATACACCATGGAATACTATGCAGCCATATAAAAGGATGAGTTTGTGTCCTTTGTAGGGACATGGATGCAGCTGGAAACCATCATTCTTAGCAAACTATCACAAGAACAGAAAACCAAACACCGCATGTTCTCACTCATAGGTGGGAACTGAACAATGAGATCACTTGGACTCGGGAAGGGGAACATCACACACCGGGACCTATCATGGGGAGGGGGGAGGGGGGAGGGATTGCATTGGGAGTTATACCTGATGTAAATGACGAGTTGATGGGTGCTGACAAGTTGATGGGTGCAGCACACCAACATGGCACAAGTATACATATGTAACAAACCTACACGTTATGCACATGTACCCTAGAACTCAAAGTATAATAATAAAAAAACAAAAACAAAAAAAAAACAGAAATAGAGATAGAGATAAAGATAGAGAAGGAGAGAGAGACAAAGGCAAAGAAGCACATTAGTTCGGATAGTAACTATTCTTCTATTGAGTGTGGGGTAAATTGATTTTGTTAAACCAGATGTGGAATACCTATGCATGAGAAGAGTGGTTCTGACTCTTCCTGAGAGGTGAGGGCGATGGACTCTAAAAATGAGAGTCTGTGAGGAATGGACAACAATTTCTTAGGAAACGGGAATGAGGGTCCATGTGATTGTGGGTGGAGAAAAGGTAGAAGCAAAGAAAAACATAATGGCACAGTATATGGCAGAATTCACAGGTTCTACCCAGCTGAGAAGAAAAGAATGTTTAATGCTACACCAAGTTTAGATTGATAATACATGGGATTTGGAATTACTTGCCAAATTGAAATTGTGTTTGCAAATCAAGCTTAAGAATGTTATTAACTGAACATCATCATTAAAAATATGTATGATTTCTTATGTTCTCATCAGGGTCAGGAAAAGATCAACACTACTAAATTCATTTTACTTTTTTTTTTTCATTGAAGAGATTAGTGTTTGTTTATTTTTTACCCCAGTATTAATGAGGTATAACTGACAAAATCGTGTAAGGTATACAACATGATGATTTGAGACATATATGTGTATGTCTCTCTCTCTCTCTGTGTATGTATATATTTCACTGTGTATACATACATTTCACTATGTGTGTATATATATAGTGAAATGCTTATGAAAATCAAGTTTGTTAACCCATATGTCACCTCACATAGTTACCATTTTTCTTTGTGGTGAGAACATTTAGGATCTGTTTTCAGCAAATTTCAAGGATAGAATACAGTATTCTTAACTATAGTTATCATGCTGTACATGAGATCTCCACGACTTCATTTTTATAACTGAAAGTTTGTATCTTTGTCCAGCATCTTCACATTTTCCCCAGCCTCAGCCAGTGGCAATTACCATGGTACTCTGTGTTTCTATGAGTTTTACTCTTTTAGATTCTGCGTATGAGATCATAGTGTTTGTCTTTCTCTGTCTGACTTATTTGACTTAGTATAATGCCCTCAACGTTCACTGGAAATCGATGGGCACTTACGTTGTTTTCACTTCTTGGTTACTGTTAATAATGCCGCCATGAACATAGGAGTGCAGGTATCTTTTTGAGATACTGATTTTATTTTTCAGGGTATATACCCAGAAGTAGGATTGCTGGACCTTATGGTAGTTCTATGTTATATTTTTGAGGATCCTCTATAATGTTTTTCATAATTAAATGAAAAACACTCCCACCGACAGTGCACAATAATTTCTCCATATTTTTACCAACACTTGTTATTGCTTGTCTTTTTGATAATAGCCATTTTAAGAGGTGTGAGCTGGTATCTTTTTGTAGTGTTAATTTGCATTTTCCCATGTACTTGTTGGCCATTTATATGTGTCCTTTGGAAAAATATCCACTCATGTTCTTTACCCATTTAAAAACTAGTTTTATTTGTTATTGTGTTATTGAGTTGTATGAATTCCTTGTATATTTTGGGTATTAACTTCTTATCAGATATAAGGTTTGCAAATATTTCCTCCCATTCTGCAGGTTGCCTTTTTCATTTTATTGATTGTTTAATTTGCTCTGCAGAGGGTTTTTAGTTTGATGGAGTCCTGCTTGTTTATTTTTGCTTTTGTTGCCTATGCCTTTGGTGTCATACCCAAAAAATAATTGCCAAGACAAATGTCAAGAAGCTTTTCCTCTTTGTTTTATTCTAAGAGTTTTACTGGTTTAGGGGTAACATTGACATTGAATGTTAGAGATTGCTTTGGGTAGTATAGTCCTTTAAACAATATTAATTCTTCTCATCCATGAAGATGGCATATCATTCCACTTATTTTTAACTCCTTCAATTTCTTCATCAATGTTTTATAGCTTTCAGTGTAGAGATCTTTCAGTCCCTTGGTTAAGTTTATTCCAAGGAATTCTTATTTTTGGTAACTATTGGAAATGATAGTTTAAAAAATTTAAGATAGTTTCTTGTTAATGCATAGAAATGCAACTGATTTTGGTATGTTGATTTTGTAACCAACCACTTTACTGAACTTGTTTATTAGTTCTAACAATTTCTTGGTACTACCACTGAATATATTTTAAAAGACAGCAGGAACAATAACAAAACTGTGCTTTGATTATGTCAGGAGTTATGCTTGTGCACTGTACTGGATACAAACAACACCCACAGCGCCACAACAGAAACAACCAGGCTCTGTGGGGAGGGCTCTCTTCATGCTCTTAGACCTTCTGGTTTTTGTGTACAGCTTTATCAATTTGCTGATAGTCTGATTATCCACTCACAGGTCACCAGTATATTAGCACATATTTTCTGTTATCTTTCAAACCTGTTGAAACCATGATTGTCATTCATGTTCTCTATTTTTTATGCTACATTCTACTTCCCTCTAATTTTTCTTAAAATCTTCAATTCTATCAACTTGTGGTTATTTTGATAATACTAACTTCTGTTTTTATATTCTGAGCAATTTCCTTTTGTTGCCCAAAAGCACATACAAGATAGGTATAAAGCAGAACAGCTTCACTTACAGTCACTTAGAGAAGATGATTGAACTCATTAACTGCTGCCTTCCCATTGTCAGTGAGTTCTTGTCTGGGAATTTTATGACATGCTGTATATATTGTCTCCATTTTATTTTAAAATAAAATGAAACAAGTGTTTTTATGTATTATAATATTTATCTAGATTTAGAGAAATATAAATAAACATGAGAGATGTTGAAATTAATATGGTTTACATTAAATCCCAATAACTAAGGAGCAAGAGATAATCAAATTTATTAGCATGTGAAGTACATCCTGAACAATTTCCTATGGCAGGGGGCAGGCACAGGGAAAGCCCTAACAGAAAAATGCAACAATAATGTAGGGTAACTCACCTTGTCAGAACCAGTTGACACTTAATAATCATAAATTTAACTAATTGGGCTAGGTATGGTGGCTCACACTTATAATCCCAGTGCTTCGGGAGGCTGAGGTGGGATGATTGCTTGAGGCTAGGAATTTGAGATTAGCCTGGGCAACAATGTAGTGAGACTCTGTCTGTATCAAAAATAAAAAATAAAAATAAATGCAGGGGTGTGATTAGCATCTCAAATATTAAAAATTCATGTTACTTTATCAGTCAGGTTTTACTTGTCAAAACTTCTTTTACCAAGTAGGAAGTAAAAAAAAAGAAAACTACTATTGATTAAAAATATATTTGTAGCACCTAAGGCAAAGGAGTGAATGTAAGAAAAAATCTGAGAATGATGATTCATTAGACCATTGTGAATTCTTTGGGAATAGAAATAACATTTATGACTCGGAGCCTAAGTAGACTGATGTCCAAAAAATGACAGAAGAATGAAAGAATAAATAAATTAATGAATGAACTAGTGAATGAATAACTCAATGCCTAACCTCTGAAATTTTCAATAATATGCATATATGTTAGGTTTTACTCTCCTCTCTGAGGTTAGTTCTTCACTTCATGCATTTACTTATGTTTCTATTTTTGAAACCTTAAACCTAGGTTAATGAGATTTCAGAAACTTAGTCTAATCTTCTCATTTCACAAAGGAAAGACCTGAGGAAAGAAAGGTCAAGGTAACCCAACAGATTCTGGACTAGAGCCCAGGTTTTAAAATTTCTCAAACTGTGTTCTTTGCACTGTAGTGTTCATCTGAAAAAAAAAAAAAAAAAAAAAGCAACAACTTTAACAATATAGATTCAAAATGAAATTTCCAAAAATTAAAGTTGGAAAGTTAGAGGGTATAAGAGAATATTATCCTGAGAGTTTAAGAACTGTGATGGTTAGAAAATTAGGGAAATTTAGTCACCAAGTCTTCTAGAGAAAATGACTCAAATATAGACACAGGTATTAAACATTCTCCTTTTGAATATTCTATTCAGAATCCTAAAAATAAAATAAGAAAAGTCGTTTCTAATAAAAATCAGTGCACTTTCATTCAAAAACTTAGAGCTGTTTAGAAAGTACCCTCATTCAGCATCATCTCAGCAAATGCTATAGGATATCTCTGTGGTATAATATAAGATTGACTTCTACAGGTTGCTCATCATTTGAAGTAATTCACATAATGGCAAAAAATACAAGGCTAATACTACAGTGTTTTCAAAACAATGACTAACAATTGCAGGATATAAATGGAAAAAGTGCCACCGACAATAATGCAGGGGCTTTTAAACACTTGTAAGGAAGCCAATTATAGTATCTCCTGCTACATTCTGCCTTTCAGTATAACCCTACCCCCAGGAATGGGAACATGTATCACTTCCTCCAGAACAATTCCTTTCAGTGTCATCATGAAGAAAACCTCTTTTATGCAGATCCCCCACTTCCTTCCCTCTGATGTCCAGATCTTTCAAGCTCACTAAGTCACACAGCATTTCTGTGCATTGTTACCTCCTCCTCAATGAGACTGTTGGGCAACACTTCAAACAGTGTGTCCGGAGGGGTACCAAACTGGCAAGGGGAGCTGAGGGGAAAGGAAGGGAAATCAAGTCAACGCTTGCCAAACAGTGAAAAAAATGTAGGGGTTGGTGGTGTTGGTGGAGAGGGAGTAATTTTTATGCAGTCAAAAGAAATGGTACCTAAAAGAAATGTTTAATTCATTCTGAAGAAAAAAAAAAAATTCAGGAGTTAAGTGATTACTTGAAATTTGTGAAAGTTAGAAAATGGTGTAAAGAGAATAATTTGGGGTGTTAATATGAGGCCTGAAAGGGAGTGGAGATGGCTTTGACTTTTCTAAGGTTTTCAAAGGCTCTGAACTTCCTGAGACACCAGGCACTCAGCATCAGCACAAGAGACAGCAGCGGCTGAACTCTTGTGTGGCTACATTCATTCCAACGTAAAATCCTATGTATAAAGTTTCTCTCAGTGACATGTTCCCTGTAATAAAAAAAAACCATATTAAATATGTACAGTATAATGGTATATTGTTTTTAAACAGGAGGCTTTTAAAGGTTTACTGCAAGGCGTCAGCTACTTTTTAAGTTAAAATAATGTTTGACAGGTCAGTAATGAGACATAAAAGATTTCTTTTTTAACAAGACAATTTTGTACAAATAAAGGGGCAGAAATAGAAACATCAAAGCTCAGGAACTGTATACATTGCACAAAGCATTAAAAGTTTCTGTTCTCTTTAAAATTTTGACATATGTTGTGTAGTGTGGTTAGAACTATTGAGGGAATGCAAACGTTTGTCCAAACAGTTATTTTACCCCTCACGTCTTCCCATGTACGTGAAGGCTGCTTTGAAGTTTCCCAGAAATAAAGGTGAGGTATCAATGTGCTATGCTGGATAGAATTAGTGTGAACAGAGAATCCTGATTAAGGCATGGAATATAGTAATCTATCAATTAAGTAGGTTTGTTCTTGATTTAAATGGCATTTTGATTTCTTAATACAGGGATTCTAAGAGAAATCTGTCCTCTGTAGTCATCCCAGTTCTTTTAGGGCTGAGAATTGCCAGAGTTGAGGAGCACTGGAAGTTAGTATTGGCAGATTGGCAGTCTGATTAAAAAAATGTGTGTGGAGTACTTCTCAACTGATGGATGTAACTTCATAAAAATCTGCAAGAAGTTTTTCATAACAATTATATTTTTCTGATTGATCATTTATTATTTGATTCATAGCTTTTTTGTTTGGCTTGAGCAGATTATCAGAGTTTCTTCAATGAAATAAGATAGGTGTGATCATTTCTGAAACTGAGTGCGAACACTTGGCAGAAATGCTTCTGTAGAGGAAAGCTTTTTAGAGCACATTATAGCTTAAGGGACAGTGTGGCTCTTTAGTTTTCTCACAGTCAACTTTTCCTAATCCTGATTTCTGGAGCCAAAATATTCTTTAAATACTTAACATCCAATATCATATAATAAAAGAAGCATGAACTTTGAAATCAGACAGATGTAGATTTATACTTAGCCTCTACCACTTACCAGATGGCGGACTATGAGAATGTCTACTAACTTCTCTGAGATTTGGGTTTCTCATCTGTAAAATTGGAATAATGATACTAATTTATGGAGGTTTATTATAGAAATTAAGGCACAATTTATATAAAGCTTTAACATTTAACACATATCAGCTTCCCCATTCTACCTTCAACAGAAGGAGAACCAATTGGACAGATTTCCATTTGGGAGCCAGAAAGAAGCATGTTCAGGATTATAAAAGGCAAAGTATTCTTTATCTTTATATTAGATGTTTATTTTGGTGGTTTCAAAACCTATCATTCCAAAAGCCTGAATGTTGGAATCACAACAAATGAATGAGGGGATTATGTGGACTCGTTTCCTTCTACTCCTTCTTATCATTTCTAACCCCACCCCCAGCATGGCTTTAAAAATAAGCCGTTTCAGGGATCAGCATGAGCACATCAAAGGTGAATACGGATTCCTCAAACACAGCTTGTCCATTGCTGAACATAGGGTCTTTTTCTGCCACCACCAGACATTCAAACTAAAAAGCTAGATTTCTCTGAGCCATCCTGGTACTACTCACAAACAGAACTTGTACTGCTACCTTTAAATTAGTACTTTTTTCCTTTCTCTCTTCCCCTTTGTTTCTATTTAAATTTTGATACTCTTCAATTTTTTTCTAGATTAATGTCAAGGCCTCCTGGTTGGTGTCTCTTCCTCTGGCCTCAATATCATCCAAATACAATGCCAAGTATGTAACTCCCCTGCCTAGAACCATTAGATTGCTATCTATAGCATTAAAAGTTAAAGTCTGAATTCCTTGGCATGGTGAACAGGCCCTTGTGATGTGGCCCCAGCCTATGCCTTCAGCCGTATGTCCTGCCATGCCATTCTTGCTTCCTAAGCTTCACTGGCACTGAATAACAGCCCATGCTGCTACCAAACTCTGCAGCCTTGTATAGGATATTCCTTCTACTTGGATGCTTTTTTTATCCTATTGTCCACCTGAAAAATTTCCCAGTTCAAACCTTACCTTCTGTGAAATACTCCCTGACTCCCATTTTTTACCACTACCTAATCTTCAAAATCAGAGAGAATTAACCATTCCCCTCTCTATACTCTCTGACTCAATGATTGCACTTACCCTATTGGATTAGATGTATATTCCTTTCCTGGACTGTATATGAACTACATGAACAGTGAATATATCTATTCATCCTTGTGATCTCATAATACTCATGTAATATCGTAGGTACCATTTAAGGCTGGTCGAGCCACTGAGTTTAGGAGACAGAATCAGGCCACATGGATGTGGCAGTATTAAAAAGAGATAGATGTGATGAGTTTAGGTCACAATTGCAACAAGCTCAGTATTATTTAGGGTCATTTTGGCATGGTAATTTTATGTCATGCAAGTCTATCAATAGTTTAAAAAGAATAGTGAAAGAAGATTTAATGCTAATGGTATATTTGCTTCAAAATGTCAATGACTTTACCCGTTAACTTTTAGAGCCATTGTAACAGTTAGGATGTGGCCTCATGCTCTTTGAACAAATAGGCTACGAATTGCTGTGGGCCAAAGAAAATATTGTATTTCTCATGATTTCATAATAGAAGTATTTGTAAAATATCAGGAAGTAGAGGAAGAGTGATTACTTAGACAACAGATTTAAAGAAGGCCTTGCAAAGGATTTGATAATTAGGTTGAAACTTGAAAGATGCTTAGGACTTTAAAAAAAACAGTCAAGAAAAAGACATTGTTCTGAGAGGAAATGGTATGGGAAACACTCAGTCATAAAACACATGAAGTGCCTGGGGCAATGCAAATAGTCTGGTACAATGAAGTAAGAAAGCAGTGAGAGATGAGACTGAACAGGTAGGTTGGAGTTCACATTGTGAACAGTTGAATATTTGACCTTATAAGAAGGTTTTCTGTGGCCGGGCACGGTGGCTCACGCCTGTAATTCCAGCACTTTAGGAGGCCGAGGCGGGCGGATCACGAGGTCAGGAGATCGAGACCATCCTGGCTAACACGGTGAAAACCCGTTTCTACTAAAAACACACAAAAAATAGCCGGGCTTGGGGGCGGGCGCCTGTAGTCCCAGCTACTCCGGAGGCTGAGGCGGCAGAATGGCCTGAACTCAGGAGGCGGAGCTTGCAGTGAGCCGAGATCGCACCACTGCACCTGCAGCCTGGGCGACAGAGCAAGACTCCGTCCCCTGTCCCCCACCCCCAAAAAAGAACTCTTTCTGTGATGTCCCAAATGAGAAGCTATGTGAGGTTTTTAATCCAAGTGGTGATGTGACCCTAGCTATAATATGGAAAGATCCTTCAGATGCCTGTGAGTGGGAAGAAAGGGTCCACTACTCTATGTCTCATATGGCATCCTGGTCATTCCTATGCTATATAACTGGGGAAAGGGGGTTTATTATGCTTAAAAGTTAGATTTTTCTAAATCCTGATAGAGAGGAGAGCTATTTTGCATGGTATAGCATGAAAACTGGAGTAAGTTCTTATTCCCATCCCCATTCAAACGTCAGAACACCTTGGGGAGGCACAGGTCAGAAGGTGAAGTATCTCTCCTTCCAGGCTCATTGTGAAGAGCAGGATATAATTATCTTTATAAAATGAGACACTCCAGGAGTTGAATGGCTCACTTAAAACCCAAGCAAACTTAAAATGTATGATCTCCAGTCTATCCACAAAAAAACCCTTACATGCCCCTCAGTCTATCCACAAAAAAAGATTTGGCTGCATACTATTTCCTTGGGGGTGGGGGAAAAGAATAGAGTATACATTTCTTCACACATCTAAAGATTCTTTTAAACTCATTCTATTTATATCCCTACACACTTTTATTTGAAAGCTGCAATGCCCACAAATCCAGGCAGATAATTTATATTTTTATGAAAGCAATTTTGAACGATTTTTTTTCTCTGTATTTTTTGGCCAAAGTTTTTGGCAAGAGGGTGAGTCATAAACTCATAAAAGAAATATTTTGGTCATCAGTGATGTTACTATAACTCTGAGCCTATAACAGATTTCAGATTTCAGTTGCTTGTATTGTAACACCTAAATACATATTATATTATTCCAGGCTAAATAAATTTAGTGGATATCACTCCTGTCTTTTATCTAGTGGAATTTATTTCCCAAAGAAGATGTGAAGCTCATGGGTTCATAGAAAGGAGACATCACTATAGACAGAACACTATAAATTTTACAACACTAGGCCCATACTCAACTAAGGATTTGGCTATATAGAAGAAATGTAAAGACATTGCTGGTGGAATGGATAAAATATGTAAGAAACAGAACACTTTCATTCATTCATTCATTCATTCATTCATTCATTCATTCACAAATATTAAGTGCTTCCTAGGTGTTAAACACAGAGCTGGGAACTTGGTTGATCTTAAGGAAGGATGCAAAATAAACCAGGAAAGATATGTGACAGGTAGATGTAGAGGGCTTCATGTAGCTAGTTAACATATTATAATTTGTCTTGGAGGCAATAATTAATCACTTGGGAGAGCATTGAATTTGAAAGATTAATCCAGAGGCATTATCAGATAACTAAAAATGGAAGAGAAAGAAGGAAGGATAACAGTTAAGGGAGGCTCTTGGAAGAGTATCAAGTGCGAGGGAGCAGAGGCTCTATTGGGTTGATGACTGAAGAATGAAAAGGAATGGAAAATCAGGGAGTATAGATCAATAAAGAACAGAAGAGATTAGCAACTATTGGGGATACAATGGAGGGAAAATAAAAATATTTTAGTGGGGGCATTGTTGCTTACATACTGCCTATTGTAATATCTACCTTGGTACATTTTGAATATAGGAATTTCCTTTTTCTCATGATTTAATCACTACTATGCCTAATTAGGTCTAGAGTGGAACATGACTGGTTATCTGGAGAAATATATGAAAATGTAAGTGTATAATAATAGTTTTCCTTTCATGTCACTCTGTAAAAGAAACATGGGAAAATAAGTTTAAAAATAATTACTATAAACAATTTCCCACTATAAGGAGGAAATACAGTTTTGTTAATCAATATACAGAATCAAACATTAAAGATTATTTCTACATAATTACTGGAAGATATATGAATATATTCTTTGCTTAAGACTTGACTACAAAAAGTTTTAGGGGAAGATTTCCATAGCAAGTTGGTTTAATAAGGACAAAATTAGTGGCAGTAAGCCAGATATTAGGAAAAATATATTCCTTTTAGGTCAAAAGATTTATGCCTTTTTGCTGAGCTATCATTATTACTTAAATATTACTTAAATATTGTCTAGGATGAAAAGTGTGAAAACCATTTTTATAAGAGCCATGAGAGATATGTTACCATACTGATTTGATAAACATGGAGCTTCTGGTCTTGGATAAAAGCAAATGGGAAGAGAGTTAATGAGAGAGAAAGTTGGTCAGGGAACTCAACTGTGATTAGCAATATAGTAGGGTTTGAATCACGAAAGAACAGGCGTATAAACAGTAGGCCAGTTCCTTTCCAGAAGAAAGATGACAAGTGGGCCGGGTGCGGTGTCTCAGGCCTGTAATCCCAGCGCTTTGGGAGGCTGAGGAGGGCGGATCACAAGGTCAGGAGATCGAGACCATCCTGGCTAACACCGTGAAACCCCATCTCTACTAAAAGTACAAAAAAACTAGCGGGGCATGGTGGCGGGCCCCTGTAGTCCCAGCTACTCGGGAGGCTGAGGCAGGAGAATGAGGCAGGAGAATGGTGTGAACCTGGGAGGCAGAGCTTGCAGTGAGCCCAGATCGCGCCACTGCACTCCAACCTGGGCGACAGAACGAGGCTCCGTCTAAAAAAAAAAAAAAAAAGAAAAAGAAAGAAAGAAAGATGACAAGTGTACTACTTGGGGTAGGAGTCTTACATAGCTGAGTGTGCGCCCATGTTCAGCCTTTGTCTGAACCTGGTTCACATTCTTTTCAACACAGCACTACCCTTACCCTCAGATGAATTACATTCTCTCATAGCTACTTGCATTTTGCATTTCTTTTTCCTTTACAGCATTTATCAAAGCTAGTAATTGTCCATTTCTGTGATTATGTGATAAAAGTATGTTTCATCCATTGGGCTATAAGCTTAATAATAGAATTGTGGAAGAGACCATGTCTGTTTTGCTCACAATAGTATTCCCAGCAACAATTAAAATGTCGGGCACAAGGCCGGGCGCGGTGGCTCAAGCCTGTAATCCCAGCACTTTGGGAGGCCGAGACGGGCGGATCACGAGGTCAGGAGATCGAGACCATCCTGGCTAACACAGTGAAACCCCGTCTCTACTAAAAATACAAAAAAAAAATTAGCCGGGCGTAGTGGCGGCGCCTGTAGTCCCAGCTACTCGGGAGGCTGAGGCAGGAGAATGGCGTAAACCCGGGAGGCGGAGCTTGCAGTGAGCCGAGATCGCGCCACTGCACTCCAGCCTGGGGGCGACAGAGCAAGACTCCGCCTCAAAAAAAAAAAAAAAAAAAAAAAAATGTCGGGCACATACTTTATTCTCGATAAATATCAATTGAAATGGTTAATGTCTAACAGTCATTTCTCCACATAAATGTCTATGTTAAAATGAAAAACTAGATGGAAACGGTCAGAATTAGGTATCGAATACTGATAATTTTGAAGAAGCTCAATGTTCCAATGTCAGAGAACAAAATGAGGCAACTGAAGTGGCAGATAGCAACATTATAAGGGCTCACTGATGATCAAGTTAGCATTTATCTATGAAAAGGGGCCCAGAAGTGACTGTGAAAATAGACATTAATCTATGTCATGTTCATGAAGGTAGTCAAATTAGTGAAGATTAAAAATAAGATAACTGGATGTTTAAACTCCCAGGACAGCAATGCCACTAGCAAGGGGAAATTATACCTGATCCCATCATACAGCCTCTTTAAAGGAAATGCATACATGACTGTGGATGAAGGATAAACTGAAAACGTGATCTATTTTCCTTATTAAAAGCATTTAACAATGTTCTGCATCAAAGTCATTGGGAAAAACTTGTGTCACTATGAAACTGGGGAAAATGTTTTGTCACGAATAGGAAATTGGCTAAGAAATAGGAAATAAAGTATAGTGATAAATGGGTACTTTCTTGTTGGAAAAGGTAAACAGTGAGGTTTTCAGGGATCAGGGCTGATATGCCTTTTGTTCAGCATGTTAACAAATGATATGTAAAAGGAAAAAAGCCTCTGGAATTTTTACATATGAAGATTATAACTATTTCAGGTAAGGAAATGTGAAATGTCAGATCAACAAGCCAAGCTGCATACTGTGTGTGGGCAAAAATCTTAAAAATAAAGGACTTTTTTTCTTTTTATTGCAGTATTATAAAAAAAGTTCATATAATATGGCAAATAATACAAACAACACAAAGATATATACAATAAAGTAAGCCATCCAACTTAGACTGTCCTCCAACTTCCTTACCTCAGTTCTATTGCATAAAGATCATCACCAAACATGGTTTCTAGACTATGCTTTCTGAAACATCAAGTGCATACACATGCACTTCTGTGCATATCCTTTTATATACTTACACACAAATGAGGAGCTTACTATATATACTGTTCTAAACATTGCTTATTGTTTATATAAGAATAAATATTGGAGACATGTTTTCTATTAGCAGTTAGAGATCCACTGCATCATGTTTAATGACTGCATATATATACTATCATACAGATTTTTCCAAATCTAATTTATATGTCCCCCGATGATGGAAATTTAGGTAGCTTTCTGTTTCTGTTGCTGTTATGTTGCTATTGCTGTGATTTTTGTTATTATTACAACCAGTGCTGCAAGGCCATTCTTGAATGCCTATATCTTTTACATTTATTTATCTAGGATAAATTCCTAGAAATGAGATTATTGCTGAGTCAGAGTAGATATAGTTATAGTTTGCTTTGCTTGTGCCCAATTGCCTTCCAAAAATTTTGTATCAATAAATATCACCAATAGGAAGTGAGCATCTATTTCCCTATACCATAGCCAATAGTGGGTTTTATTAAAAAAAACTTTTAGCTTTTTCAAAGTGGGATCTTAATATTTAAATATATATTTTTTATTTTTCAATTAATTTTTTATTTTTAAAATACAAATCACACATATACACATACTTATGCATATGTGCCTGGAGGAAATGGAGCAGACTGTAGGCTGAAGACTCAGAGAGGAGTCATTCCAATGGCCTTAATCTTGCGGAAGAAATGAGAATAGAGTATATTTAGTTGACCGCAATCATGATTTCTTGAGAAAACCATGCAAGATCAAAAAATAGTTTAACAAAAATGTTTCAACTATTAACTCCTGCTTTTCTATCATATTATACATATTTGATTTTTATATCTTCTCCATCTGTTTACATACAGTAATTCCTCCATCTATTAAGATATATTCACATACAGTTTATTTTATTTCCAATTGCCATTTCGTGTGTGTCTCTCACATGTAAAACCTTGCTTTATCATCTGGGATTTATACAAATTAGGAAGATGCTTAAGAACCAAACAAACTAAAAAAGGAAACACTTCACAAAGACAGAAATTGAAGCCATTTTTTTTTTCTTGCAGTTTTCTTAGAATTTTTCTAAAAGCCTGGGGTGGGACATCATGATTATTTAGTTTAGAAGATAGCTATCAGGGTTGTATCAAAATATTTTTGCCAATTTATATTGAGATACATTGTTCCAATTTGGGCAATCTTTCAAATGCCTGATTAAATTTGTTGGAAGTTTTTTGTTTGCTACAGCATTTCATATCCTGGGAAAATAAAACCAAATATGTCGTTTCTCTTTGTTCTCCACTGAGCCATGCAATGTTAAACAGAGCTTTCTTAAAAAAAGAAAAGAAAAAAAAACTGAATAAACCCCCTCTAAATCAAATTGACCTTTCTAAGAGGCAATTTTTTCCACATTTTGGCAGTGGCTGAATCTATATTCTTTTTTCCTAGGCACACCATGTGTGGTCCACTTCCTATGGCTGTTCTATTCTCTGAAATGACAATATTTTCAGACTACAGTAGCTTAAAAATCATTAATTCTCAGTCATTGGAAATAACCCATGTTTCACTTGAGGCAAATAAATCATTTCTGCTTTCTGATAGTTGAGCTTTATTATTGCTTACTTAAGGGAATCCCAATACCAGGAGGTGAGAATAACTTTCCTTTGGAACCATTTTCTTTACATGTTGCTTTCTTTTGCCACCCCACTTCCCCGCCCCCAGCCAGGCTGCCAGCACATTCTCCTCTGGTGCTGGTATGGGGAAAGTAGAGAAAAAGCGTGAGCATGAAGGAATAGTTTATTTTAGGTAAACTTCGTCAAGCAGTGAACTTTTATTTTTACTTTTTATATGTTGGGGAAAAAATTTAGAAAGATTTAGAAAGGCAGAATTTTGGAACTGGAACTAAGGTTTAGGGATTTTCGGTTTTACAGATGACAAAACACTTTCAGGCCTCTCTGCTTTTTCCCTTTATAACTTGCCTTCTTTCTCTTGACAAAAGGAAATAATTTTGCAGTGTACTCAAAATAAAACCCAGTTCCCTTCGGCCTGCAGTATACGGGAATAGTAGCCTGCTTGAAATGGAGGAAAACTTCCTGACTGAGAGTAAAATAGACACCTTTTCCAGACTTCGCTCAAACACCGACTGGGAAGAATCTCTGTAATTCAAAGGTCTGAGTGTGGGAGGCTTTTCCAGCTTCTCTTCTTTTCCAGATTTAAATAAATCAGACTAACATATCATCTTAAGTATGAGTGTATAAACCCTGTGGTAAGCACATCATTAATCACAATAAGCCTGTTCTTTATAATTTACGAGTGCACAAATTCAAAACTCACATATTTCTATAAGCTGACACAAATTACCCCCAGGGGCTCTAATTGATAAAAATTTGGTCTCAGTTAACTTTTCTGTACCTTGAGTGGATGCCCTGCCAAATATAAAAGAACTGCCTTTATCTATTTTATGTCTTACTTAGCACTTCTGTCTACACACTTTGTCATCAAAATGTTCTATTCAATACCGTTGAGTATTGGAAATTATTTACTGGGTACTTACTATATGAAGGATAATTTACCCATTATCTCTTGTAAACCATCTGATAATTCTATGGAATGAATATCTCCCCTTATTAGATGAGGAAACAGACTCGGGGATAAAAAAGTTATCCTATATCTTACTATTAGTAAGTGGGGAAGACTGCACAGATACATATTATTATATATATATATAAAGTTGTATATAATGTTATATTTATTTCCATGTCTTACAATTATTGCTCACAACTTTCCAACTATTAGAGATATTTGATATAGTAGTAAAACAGGGATTTTACAGTATTAGAGACTTGAGCCCAAATATTAGCTTCCTTTGTGCAAGTTATTAAAATCCAGTGAAACTCAATTAAATAAGACCAGTTGTCTCAAGGCATATTCCCTACAAGCAGAGCCTAACACAGGGATTTGGGTGCATGTGCTTATGGAAGATATTCTCTTCAGGAATAAAGCAGTAAGGGACTGATGGGAGAAGGATACAGAGTAGGGAGGATGGAGAAAGGATGTGATCTCAGGAAAGTCTAGCCTTGGCCTGACCCTCCAGATGCTGAAGCATCCATTTGATGGCAGTGTTTGCCATATTGAAGGAAGGGGCAGGGATCTCGTACCCCTTCAGTGTACAAAAGTGTGGCCATTTTCTGACCACAGCAAACGGGTGGCATAGCTCCCTCCCAGGCAAATTCTGGAAAGGTGCTTTCTGTCAATCAAGGGTGATTTTCCTGAGAAGGTGGCAGGTGTAAGCCATCAGTCCACATTATTCTCAGTATCTGAGAGATGAGTGTCCCAGCAAGTACAGATGGGTAGGGTATGGCCTGTACAACATCTACTCTATCAACCTTTGTGGATTGTCAGCTGGATGCCATTTACCATATCCCTCACCCTAAAGAAACAAAATCTAATAGGAGAAAAAACAAATTTGACTGGGGTCAATCTAAAAGTATATTTATGATGTGATGGCCTGTTTTGTATGCCTTAGACTGAAGCTGGAAATATGGAGGACAGAAAAAAAGGGAGAGAGGAAAGATCTAAGGGACTAATGAAGGGCACAGGGAAAGTAAATGGTACAAGAAGGGAGTGATTCTTGGAGACCACTTAGAAATTAGTGGATGAGATGGGAAAGTATATTTTAGACAGTAAGAACAGCATAAACAGAGGAGGCTTGACTAATCATGATGACTTTAGGGACCAGCATTAGCTCTCTCTAACTAGACTATTTGGATCTTGTGAGCATAGGGTGGAAGATGGGGTTAGAAGGATAAGCAAGAGCCGTCTCAAGAGAGACCTTCTGGTTTATGCCTAAGGGTGAACTTCACACTGAGAAAATGAGAATGTTGAAAAAAATTACTAATGGTCTCAGGTCTATTTTTGCCACATCTATGATAGTAATTACTTATGGACATTTTATTCTGTAATTAGATTCATGCAGTGTTGCCAAGCTGACTTTTTCCACTTCCACTTTCCTGGAAATACTGAAATGCGGGATGGATAGTCTCATCATAGTAAGATAGATGATTAAAATTTGTTAAGGGTAATTGTGAGGGTGGTGTAAGAAAAAAGAACACGCCTTATTCCCCATAGTAACAAAAGTGTGGTTTTGAGCACACTGGCCCAAGCTTGCAGAGGCTGGTTGTAGGTCTTTCTCTAGGCTTTTCCAAGCTGCCTACCCTGACACTTGCTCCCTCATTTCTGAGGCTGTTCTACTTCTACTGTAGACCCAAGGGCTATGAGATGTCTCACTTTCTAACTTACTTTGCTTTTTCTTAAATCCATGGCCCACATCATAGAACACTGGTAGACTTCAGGGTGGAGACTGACTTATTTATTTTTGCTTACGGTCACCATTGTTTCCACTCCATTTTGATACTTTTTTCTTTTCCTGTCATAGAATCATATCGCTTTTCCATATGGCCTCTCTATGGAGTAGGTCCTCTGTGTACAACTCCCCTGAATTCCAGCCAAGGTACATGTGTTAGAAATACTCGTCTGAAAGTGGAACGCTGGGGTGTGGAGCAGTGGGAAACAGAGGTGTGAGTCTAATGTTCAGTAAGAGACATATACAAAAAAAAAAAAAATTCTTAACAATACTGTTTATAATAGCGAAACTTGGAAGAAAACCAAATGCCCTTTGTGGGAGGGGATGAATAAGTATAACATAGTCACACAATAGATTATTGTATAGCTGTCAAATGAATAGATTACAGTCCCACCCAGTAATATGGATGAAACATAGTTATTCAATATTAAATATAAAAAGTCAGTCCCAAAAGTTGACATAGCGCATGATATCCTTTTTGTAATTTTAAAAGAATAAAAATAAAAGTAACCATTTTAATAACATAAAGATAGGTAGTAAAACCATATAAAAAAGGAAGCAGGGGACAAATGAAACAGGAATCGAGGTGGTGGTTATTTGGAAAGGGGAAGCAGAGAGATGGTATTGGGCAGATAACTAGGTGTATGTCAAGATCCTAATTTTTATTTTGAATGATGGGCTTATGTGTGCTTATTATATAATTAAAAGTAACTAAAAATTGTTACCTACACCAAAAGACAATACAGAACGATGAGAAGAGTGTGTCATGAGTCAAGGTTTATAATTAAACCAACTCTGTGTACCTCAGGCCCCAAACAAAGTCATATATAGCTACCATAGTTATTCAGGAGATAAAGGGGACAGCAATGCTTATGTCATGAGCTGCTTTGAGAGTTAACTGAGACAACCTGTGAGTAGGAAGTATAAAGAAATTATAAAAACTAATACAGCTGTGAAAAAGAAAGTATCACATTTCTTCATTACCTTTTTCAATTGAAATTTGACTCCCAGTTTGAAGGCACTTTGAGTTATCAGTGAGGTTTACTCCTTTGTCTGCAACATGCTCCTCCATCAAGGTTGAGAAAAGGGACATCGGAGCAGAAAGGAGTTGTGGGGGGATCCTCCTAGTCACGGGTGAGAAGTTTACTGCTCTGGTCTGGTCGGTCTCTCAGACTGTGACAGCTTCACAGTTTCTTCACTGATTTGGGAATGAGGGTGAATCTTCAGCAAGACTGGGAACAATGATCCCTAAAGTTAGGCCTTGGTGAGTATACGTATTAGTCCATTTTCATGCTGCTGATAAAGACACACCTGAGACTGGGAAATTTACAAAAGAAAGAGGTTTGTTGGACTTACAATTCCACATAGCTAAGGAGGCCTCACAATCATGGCAGAAGGCATGAAGGAGCAAGTCACATCTATGTGGATGGCAGCAGGCAAAGAGAGAGATCTTGTACAGGGGAACTCCTCTTTTTAAAACCATCAGCTCCCATGAGACTTATTCACTATCGCGAGAATAGCATGAGAAACACCCGCTCCCATGATTCAGTTACCTCCCACTGGGTCCCTCCTATGACATGTGGGAATTGTGGGAGTTATAATTCAAGATGAGATTTGGGTGGGGACACAGCGAAACCATATCAGTATACAACATGACATTTCTCTCTGAGGCCTTGCCACTTGATCAGGTTTTAGTTAAAACTCAGATATTCTTACCTCTCTCCACTTTTTGGAAATCTTATCTCTCTCTTCTTGTCCAGAGAGTCACTCCCCTTCTCTCTAGAATACTTGGCACATTCTCTTCAATTAATTTTTCCCCAAAAGGTAGGAAAACATCGACTTCAGGCAGCTTCTGCTTTGTGGCCTGCAAATGTACCCAAAGCAAAAAACTAATCCAGGGAAATGGAAAAGAAAAAAAATGTATGAAGGAGAAACACAAATATTTTAGTAAATTTGTCTATCCAAATGTTAAGCGCTGGTCAATGGGACTCAGTAAATATTTCTGATCTGCTTCTACCTCCAAGTTGATAACAAAAAGGATAGGCTTTTGTTTCTCTATGTGACCCAGATTAGAAAGAGATTTCATTTGGGCATGGCAGCAAAATCTGCTCTCATGTTTACCTCTTCCGGCTGTGCTCCTCTTTCCACAGAGCAAAAATGGCAGCCTTTGTGATCTGGTGCCCAGAAGAGTGTTAACATATAAGGGATGATCAACAAAAATTTCCTGACTGATAACTACAAAATAGAAGATAAGAAAGTACATTATTTTTCCTTAGAAAGAAGAAACCCTGGACAAAAGCAGAAGAATTAGCGTGCATTTCAGAAGTGACTTGTGTCTTTCTATGGTGGGCATACTCCAGCCCATTTCCTTATGTCTAGGCTGAAACTGACTGGATTTTCACCAGTCCAAGGAATAGGAAGTATACTTCCTTGAAGTAATAGTTAGAATATCCATATATGCCTTTAAGACAACTTACCCACGCATACCCTTTCCTACTATGCATAGCAAAATGTGAACTGAGCTCAATGCTCTGTTGTCCTTTACTCTCCATTGATTCATGTAAGTAAACAAAACAAGACACTCTTCTCCCTTAAAAGGGCAATAGTTTAATCTGAGAGAAGTTATTTGAACTAACTAACTCGCCATTCAGGAAAAATTTCACTGGCCTCCTAGCAGCTCCACAGGGGTAACAAGTATTCATTACATGCATCTCCTGAGTAATCAGCAGACCCCAGCCAATTTCTCCAGATGGCCTATCCTATCACTGGGTGTTGCAATAACATAAAAGAAATCATGCTTTGTGTGGGCTGATTTGAAAATGGATCTCTGTTATGAAGATAAATATAGAAAACTTATCAGGTTACTAATCTGCCATTGAATGTGGGCCTCAAAGGAAAGTCATAATCATGCTTGTCATATCTGTCTTCAAAGGCTGCAACAAATATAGCTAATGAATTACAAAAGCACCTGCCTCCACCTTTATGGCTTCCCTTTATCTACTTTCCTTTGTCTTTTGAAAATGATATCAACTGATTTCACTATAATTGATAATGATAATAAAATAGTGATTTCTGATCTGCATTTTCACCATTGACCTTACATCAGATGTTTTTTTGTTTTGTTTTTTTGCCTTAGTTTAGCTAGAAATTTAGGACAACTTAAAAATCATCTATTTTATCTGTAATTGATTATAAATGTTTTTAAATAAATAAATGAATATATGCATTTAGTGATCTCAAATTATTTCAGAGATGTATAAAGCTATCTTTCTTTAGTCATACATAAACATTCTCCCTAATTTTAATTAATAATGCTTTTCAAATTATTTTAAAATTTATTTTTTGTTTAAAGATTGAACGTAGTAGAATGCCACTTGCTGCATAAAACTTTTTAAAATTATTTAAAATGTTTATTAAACCACTTTTTAGGCTTATCAACTGACTATTTCCTTGCTTTTAACCTTTTATCCTTGATCTCATTTTCTAAGCCTGGATTTTTTTAAACAAATAAATATGCTTTTTGCCTGTAACTATTAGACTAAATTTTAGTATTTTAATACGTACTAATATTACCAGTTCTTATCATAAGAGAAAGATAAATTAAGTATTCCTATGAGTTTCAGGATTACTAACACATTAAAGTATATTTGAAATTACCATTTAAAAACGTATTTCTAGAGTATAAGCACATGAGAAATGTTGAGTAGAGAAATTATCTTAAAATGTAAATGTAAATACTTGATTAAGTGTTGAAAACATTTGGAATACATATTTTTACTTTTGGTATTACATATGTCTGTAATAATAGTTTCTACAATTATGAAGTGGTATTCATACTTAATTGTTTATATTCCTTAGTGAAATATCTTATTTCTTTTACACTTTTTTAGTCACATGATCTCCAACTAGTTCCTTTTTTTAAAAAAATAAAATTTATTCTGTAGAATAATTTTAGATTTACCAAAGAACTGCAAAGTTAGTGATGATATTCTCCATAATCAGTTTCCCCTGTTATTGACATCTTACATTAGAATGGTATGTTTGTTATAATTAATTTGTGCATTTATCATAATTAATGAACCAATACTAATAGATTATTATAACTAAAATGCATATTTTATTCAGACTTCCTTTTGCCCAGTGTCCTTTTTTAGCTGTTGTTTTAGAATTCTACTCAGAATACATTACGTTTAATTGTATCTCTCTAGGCTCCTCTTGGCTGAGATAGTTTCTCAGACTTTCTTCGTTTTTGACAACCTTAATAGTTTGAGGAGCATTGATCGGTTATTTTCTAGAATGTCTCTTAACTGGAAGTTGTCTGATGTTTTTCTCATCATTATACTGGGGTTATGACTATTTTGGAGAAAGGTCACAGAGGTAAAGTGCCATTTGTATCACATCATTTGGAGGATTCATACAATTAACATAATTCCCTACTGTTCACATTAACCTTTGTCATTTGGCTGAGGTGGTCTTTGCCAGGTCTCTTCACTGCGTAAAGTTAAATCCTCTCTCAACTCTCCATACTGCACACTTTAGAAAGAAATCATATGAATGGTCCACACTTGAGGAGTATTTGAAATTCTTCTTTACAGGACACTTTCCACCTTACCCATGTTGTTGTTGTTGTTGTTTTTCTTTATCATTCATTTATATCAGTATGGACTCATGGATATTTATTTTATAATTTGGGTTGTAATCCAATAATACTTTATTTTCCTGCTTGGATTGTTCCAGCTGTGACCATTGTGGACTCTTTCAGTTAACTCCTATGCTATCTGACATATGCCCATCACTGCAGGTATTTTCTTTTTTGTTTTTCAGCGCTTCCTTACTTTTTGGTTTTGTAAAATGTTCTTCACTTATATTGCTCCAGCTTATATATCTGCTTCAGTTGGAACAGAAAATTGTAGATTTTCATTGTAATTCATGATTACATTTTCATTGTAATTCATCCAATTACATTGGATTGTAGAATTTTAGGATTCTTCTCCAAAGAGTCCTGGTTCATATTATTAGTATTAGAATCCACAATGTGGGTATTACATGCCTAACTCATGTGTATACACATATCTAAATATTTAATTGGATATCTATATATATAAATATGTATATATACCTGTCTGTATCTATATTAAGCTAAATACGAGCTAATGCTAATGTCTTCAATTCTAATCCATCACCACATGAATCATTTTCACTTCTTCCCTGTGCACATCTGTGAACTCCCACTCCAACAGTAAGAAGCCTGGCTCCCACCATCCACCATCCATTTACCCAACTGTTCAATTCTAGCATACATATCAGCAGTATCAGAATTCTTTACTAATCTCCTGGAAAATAACCCTATCAACTAGAATCCAGTGATTGTGCAGTTTCTGTTGCTTTTAGTCATACAGACTCTACTCATTTTAAAGTTGCTTAGTGTCAGTACCTTTGCCCCCACCACCCTTCAGTGAGGTTCTTTCATACATTTGTTATGTAGTTGATTATTGTGACACATTCTGCATTCATTTTACTCTGAAATCCTCTGACCTCTTAAATATTTTTTTAGCTTGCATACCTTAATGTTCATTCCTTGTGTTATGAAGTTATCTGAGTTTTGACAAATGCAGAATGTTTTGTATCCAAAATTACAGTGTTATTTATTAGTCCTAGTAGGTTTTGGTAAATTATTTGGGGTTTGCTATATGAAAAGATTATGTAATCTTTAAACAGTGACAATTTTACTTCCTCCTTTTCAATTTGGATGCTTTTTATTTATTTTTCTTGCCTAATTGCACTGGTTAGGACTTCTAGTACTATGTTGAATATGAGTGATGAAACTAGACATCCTTGTTTTGTCCCTACGCTTAAGCTTTCAGTAAAGTTGCAGGATACAAAACCAACACACAAAAATCAGTAGCATTTCTCTATGCTAATAGGGAACTATCTGAAAAAAAATCAAGAAAATTACATGTACAATAACTACAAAAAAAAAAGATACTTGGGAATAAACTTAACCAAACAAATAAAAAAAAACCCGACATTGAAAACTATAAAACATTGATGAAACAAGTTGAAGAAGACACAAACAAATGTAAAGATATTCCATGTTTATGGATAAAAATAATTAATATTCTTAAAATGACCATACTACCCAAAGTGGTCTACAGATTTAATGCAATACTTATGAAAATACCAGTGACATTCTTCAGAGAAATAGAAAAAACTGTCCTAAAATTCATATGGATCCTGATAGCCAGAGCAATTCTGAATAAAAGAACAAAGCTGGGGACATTATGTTACCTGACTTCAAAATATGCTACAAAGCTATAGTAACTAAAAAAGCATGATATTGGCATAAAAACAGAACAGATACATAGACCAGTGGAACAGAATACAGAACCCAGAAATAAAGTTATGTATCTATAGCCAACTAATTTTTGACAAAAATGTCAAGACACACATTGAGATAAAGGCAGTCAGTCTCTTCAATAAATGGTCCTGGAAAAATTGAATAGTCATATGCAGAAGAATGGGAATAGACGTCTACCTCTCACCATATACAAGGATAAACCCAAAATCCATTAAAGACTTACATCAAAAACACAAAACTTTAAAACTTCTGAAAGAAAATATAGGGGAAATGCCATGACATTGGGTAGGACAAGGATTTTTAAAATAACACCTTAAAAAAACAGGCAATAAAAGCAAAAGTAGACAAATGGGATTGCATCGAACTGAAAGACTTTTGCACAGCAAAGAAGACAATCAACAAATAGACAACCTACAGAAAGGGAAAATGTATGTGCAAACTATGCATCTGATAAGGAGATAATATTCAAAATATATAAAGATGTTAAACAACTCAACAACAAAAAAGCAAATAATCTGAATTATAAATGGATAAAACCTGAATAAACATTTCTCCAAAGAAGACATGCAAATGGCCAACAGTTATATGACAAAATGCTCAACATCACTGATCATCAGATAAAAGAAAATCAAAACCCCAATGAGATGAAACTTCACTCCAGTTTAAATGGCTATCAAGAAAAAGACAAAAGAAAACAAGTTTGGCAAGGACATGGAGAAAAAGGAACACTTGCAAACTGTTGGTGGAATTGCAAATCAGCACAGCTCCTATGGGAAACAGTATAAGTAGTCCTCCAAAAATTAAAAATTGAACTATCGTATGATCCAGCAACCCCACTACTTGGTATATATCCAAAGAAAATGAAATTGATATGTTGAAGAGATTCTCATACTCCCTTCCATGTTTATTGTAGCACTATTTACAATAGTCAGGATACAGAATCAACTCAAGTGTCTGAAAAAGGATAAATGGGTAAAGAAAACATGGTATTTATACATAGTAGAATATGATTCAGCCATAAAAATGAAATCTTTCCATTTGTAACACGAATAGACCTGGATAACACCATGTTAAGTGAAATAAGCCATACTTGGAAATGCAAATACCACATGATCTCACTCACATGTGAAAATAAATAAATAAATAAATAAATAAATAAATAAATAAATAAAGGTGTGGTCAGGTGCGGTGGCTCATCCTGTAATCCCAGCACTTTGGGAGGCTGAGGTGGGTGGATTGCTTGAGGTTAGGAGTTCGAGATCAACCTGGCCAACATGGTGAAACCCCATCTCTACTAAAATATAAAAATTAACCAGGCAAAGTGGTGGGTGCCTATAATTCCAGCTACTAGGGAGGCTGAGGCAGGAGAATTGCTTGAATCCGAGAGACAGAGGTTGCAGTGAACTAAGATTATGCCACTGCACTCCAGCCTGGGTGACAGAGTGAGACTCTGTCTCAAATAAATAAATAAAAATAAAAAATAAAAAAAGAGTTGTTATCATAGAAGTAGAGAGTAGAACGCTGGTTGGTAGTGACTGGAAAGAAAATTGATGAGGGGAGGATGGGAAGAGGTTGGTAAATAGGTACCAGTTAGATAGGTAGAATAAGTTAAAGTGCACAGTGCTCTGATGACGGTAAACAGGAAGATATTGTATATTACAAAATAGCTAGAAGAGATGTTTATTTTTGGCCCTATATGAATTTTAAAATAGTTTCTTCTAAATCTGTTAAGACTGTCAATGGTAGTTTAATGGAAATAGCATTGAATCTATAAATTATTTTGGGTAGTATGGCCATTTTCACAATATAGATTATTCCTATCCATGAGCATGGAATGCTTTTCCATTTGTTTGTGTCCTGTCTGATTTCCTTGAGCAGTGGTTTCTAGTTCTCCTTGAAAAGGTCCTTCACTTCCCTTGTTAGCTGTATCCCTAGATATTTTATTGTTTTTGTAGCAATTGTGAATGGGAGTTCATTCATGATTTGGCTCCCTGCTTGCCTGTTGGTGGTATATAGGAATGCTTGTGACTTTCGTACATTGGTTTTGTATCCTGAGATTTTGCTGAAGTTTCCTATCAGCTTAAGAAGCTTTTGGGCTGAAAGAATGGGGTTTTCTAGATATAGGATCATGTCATCTGCAAACAGAGACCATTTGACTTCCTCTCTTCCTACTTGAATACTCTTTATTTTTTTATCTTGTCTGATTGTCCTGTCCAGAACTTCCAGTAATTTGTTGAATAGGAGTGATGAGAGAGGGCATGCTTGTCTTGTGCTGGTTTTCAGTGGGAATGTTTTCAACTTTTGCCCATTGAGTATAATATTGGCAGTGGATTTTTCATAAATGGCTCCTATTATTTTGAGGTAGGTTCCTTCAATACCTAGTTTATTGAGAGTTTTTAACATGAAAGGATGTTGAATTTTATTGAAGGCTTTTTCTGCATCTATTGAGATAATCATATGGTTTTTGTCTTTAGATTGGTTTATGTGGTGGATTGTGTTCATTGATTTGTGTATGTTGAACCAGTCTTGCATCCCGGGGATGAAGCCAACTTGATTGTGGTGCAAAAGCTTTTTAATGTGCTGCTGTGTTTGGCTTGCCAGTATTTTATTGATAATTTTGTCATCAATGTTCATCAGGGATATTGGCCTGAAGTTTTTGTTTGTTTGTTTGTTTGTTTGTTTTAATTTTTTAAAATTGTATCTCTGACAGGTTTTGGTATCAGAATGATGCTGGCCTCATAGAATGAGTTAGGGAGGAGTCCCTCCTTTTCAATTGTTTGGAATAGTTTCAGAAGAAAGGGTATCAACTCCTCTTTGTATTTCTGGTAGTATTCAGCTGTAAATCCATCTGGTCCTGGACTTTTTTTGGTTGGTAGGCTATTTATTATTGCCTCAATTTCAGAGCTTGTTATTAGTCTATTCAAGGATTCAACTTCTTCCTGGTTCAGTCTTGGGAGGGTGTATGTGTCTAGGAATTTATCCATTTCTTCTAGATTTTCTATTTTATTTGCATAGAGGTGTTTATAGTATTCTCTGATGGTTGTTTGTATTTCTGTGGGGCCAGTAGTGATATCCCCTTTATCACTTTTTGTTGTGTCTATTTGATTCTTCTTTCTTTTCTTCTTTTTTAGCCTGGATAGCAGTTCATCTATTTTATTAATTTTTTCAGAAAAACAGCTCCTGGATTCGTGATTTTTTGAAACATTTTTCATGTCTCTATTTTCTTCACTTCCACTCTGATCTTGATTATTTCTTGTCTTCTGCTAGCTTTGGGGTTTATTTTCTCTTGGTTCTCTAGTTCCTTTAGTTGTGATGTTAGGGTGTCAATTTGAGCTATCTCTAGCTTTTTGATATGGGTATTTCATGCTATAAATTTCTCTCTTAACACTGCTTTTAGCTGCATCCCAGAGATTCTGGTGCACTGTCTCTTTGTTCTCATTGGTTTCAAAGAACTTCTCGATTATTTCTCCTTAATTTCATTACTTACGCAGGAGTTATTCAGGAGTAGCTTGTTCAATTTCCATGGAGTTGTGTAGTTTTGAGTGCATTTCTTAGTCTTAGATTCTAATTTGATTGTGCTGTGGTCTGAGAGGCTGTTTGTTATTATTTCAGTTCCTTTGCATTTGCTGAGGAGTGATTTACTCCCAATTATGTGATTAATTTTAGAGTAAGTGCCATGTGGCACCGAGAAGAATGTGTATTCTGTTGTTTTGGGGTGGAGAGTCCTGTAAATATCTATCAGGTCTACTTGATCCAGAGCTGAGTTCAGGTCCTGAATATCTTTGTTAATTTTCTGTCTTGATGAGCTCTCTAATATTGACAGTCGGGTGTTAAAGTCTCCCACTATTATTGTGTGAGAGTCTAAGTCTCTCTGTAGGTTTCTAAGAACTTGTTTTATGAGTCTGGGTGCTCCTGTATTGGGTGAATATATATTTAGGATAGTTAGCTCTTCTTGTTGCATTGACCCCTTTACCATTATGTAACGTCCTCTTTGTCCTTTTTTAATATTTATTGGTTTAAAGTCTGTTTTTTCAGAAAATAGGATTGTAGTCTCTGCTTTTTTTTTTTTTTAACTTTCCATTTGCTTGGTAAATTTTCCTCTACCCCTTTATTTTGAGTCTATGTGTGTCTTTGCATGTGAGATGGCTCTCTTGAATATAGCACACTGATGGATCTTGGTTCCTTATCCATCTTGCCATTTTGTGTCTTTTAATGGGATCATTTAGCCCATTTACATTTAAGGTTAATATTGTTATGTGTGAATTTGATCCTGTCATCATGATGCTAGCTGGTTATTATCCTCAGCAAACTAGTGGAGAAATAGAAAACCAAACACCACATGTTCCCATTTATAAGTGGGAGCTGAACAATTAGAACACATGAACAAAGGGAGGGAAACAGCACACACTGGGGGCCTGTTGGGGAGTGTGGTGTTAGCGAAGGGAAAGCATTAGGAAAAATAGCTAATGCATGCTAGGCTTAATACCTAGGTGATGAGTCGATAGGTACAGCAAACTACCATGGCACGTTTACCTATATCACAAACATGAACATCTTCAACATGTATCCCAGAACTTAAAATGAAAATTAAAACTAATTTAAAAAGAAAAGATTACTATTTGCCCATTGGATTGCCTTTGCTTTTTTGTCAAAGAGCAATTGACTATATTTGTAACAGTTTATTTGTTTATTTATTTATTTTTGCTGTCTAATCTGTTCTATTGATCGATACATCTACTCTTTTCCCAATGCCATGCTCTCTTGGTTACTTTAGTTTATATTAAGTCTTAAAGTCAGGTAGTGTCAGTATTCTAGTTTTTTGTTTTGTTTTGTTTTTTTGTTTTTTCCAGTGTTGTGTTGAATATTGTGGGTCTTTTGCCTTTACTTTACTATTGGTTTGTCAATACATATAAAACAGCTTGCTCAGATTTTAATTGGGATTATATTGAGTCTATAAACTAAATTGGGAAGAACTGATAACAATAGTGAGTCTTCCAATTCATGAACACAGAATCTCTCTTCATTTACTTAAAATTTCTTTGATATCTTTCATCAGATTTTTGTCATTTTCTATACATAGCTCCTATACATATTTTGTCAGGCATATGCATAAGTTTTTCAATTCTGGGGGTGCCTTGAAAATAACATTATTTTTAAAAATTCAAATTCTTAATTGTTCTTGGTGTATATATAGAAAACCCATTGAAATTTGTATATTAACCATGAATGCTAATACCTTGCTGTACTCTCTTATTAATTATAGGATTTTGTTTAGTCAAGTTTTTGAAATTTTCTGCATAGACAATCATGTCATCTGCAAACAACTAATATAATTCCTTCCTTTCCATTTGATAGATCCTTCATTTTCTTTTACTTTTTATTTTTTCTTTCTTTTTTTGGTCTTATTCCATTAGGTAGGACTTTGTAGTGTGATGTTGAATAGAAGTAGTAAGAGAGGACATTTTGTCATCCATTTATTCATTCATTTACTCACTTACATAAACATTTATTGAGCACCTGCTCTACGTAATTTAACACGGACTTTTACAATTTGGCCTAATAGTCAATTATCCTCATTTAAATAAAGATAAAGCCTAGGGAAATAGAAAGCAGATCAATTACATTATTTTCTTTACCCATTAAGTAAGTACCATCATTTATGAGTTATGTAGTAGTAAACAATGCACTTAGTATCTCTGTATCTCAAGTTCTTTTATATACAAAATGGAGATAATAATCTCATCTATATCATAGTGTTATGGGATTTAAAGATTATTTTTATGTTAAATTTCAAAATAGCATCTAGCACATAGTAAACCAATGATAAATTTTATTTATTTATGTTAAAATTTTCTTCTCACAGGCTTAGTTAAGAGAACAAACAGAACTAGTATCAGACTATGTATGGTCACAAACTTTTAGCTTTATTTTTGAATATATTCAAGTATATGGTTTATTTAGAATGGTCCCTTTTTGAGACAGAGATTTGCATGTAGAAATTTTCTTCAACAATGCTGATGTAATCAATGCCAGTGAGGAAGTTTAAAAAAAAAAAAGAAAAAAGAAAAAAAAGCACTGTTGGGCATAGGGAGAAGTTAAATTTCATTGTAGTTACAATAGGGGCCTCAGCTAATGCCTTGGGAGCTGTGGAGCTGGGATAGATTACTTTATTGGATGGGCGCTTCCTCCAAGAAAGGATGTAACATTGGTTGGTGCAGCTTCATTTGACCTCTGAAGGTAGTTCCTGAAAAAGGATTCAGTTGTGAGCCTTTAATAACCAATAATCCCAGGTCCTAAGGCAAAGTCCTAAGAGGAGAATCTAGGCGGTAAAACATAGCATTAACAAATACATCTTGTTTTCTATAAACTTGAAGCAAGTTTTATGTCTACAAGTTGAAAATATTAATTATACACAACTGGATTTTATGAACCTCAAATACTGAGGATTTTGAGGAAAGTTTAGACTTTTATTTACTACCAGTTGGTGATTTAAGGTTAACAGTTTCTAGAGCCTGTTAATATTTCAAAAATTCCAAATGATTTATCTTTCATGATGGTAGAGTAGGCTTTCAAAATTTCTTGTGAAACATAATTATTTAGAGAGCTATTTATAATATGAAAGTCCAGGGGTCCTTGTGTCAACCTTATACATAGGTTTAGAAAATTTATCAGCTCTCTGAAACATGTACAGTATCAGCCAGTAAAATTTTTTATCAAGCATGTCATAGTGATGAAATATCTGATAGCCATGAGTATTAAGCATAGAATATAATGGGACACATTTCAGTTTGATGAATATCCTTATACCCTGGTCTTTTGAACCTTTGCTTTAAACTCTCATGCTAATCATAAGTCTGGGGTAGGAGAGTGAAGTCTGGCTCATTATGATAGATGCTGAATTATGTAAAAGGGGTCTGTTTTGGATCATATGTGTTGTTAAGTAGAACATTTCCTAATCTTATTTTGATAAGCCACACTGAATGAACAGGCTTTTATTCTATGCATATATAGCAACAATATATTTTACATACTGTCTGTCATGAGGACTACATAAATTCAGAGCTAAAGACACAGTGTGTGCAAAGCTCTACCTTGAGGAAGGCTGTTGCTTCTGTGTTGGCCCTCTGATGCTCTTGCTCCTGAATTCAATATTCTTTCAAAATGTTAGCCCTTCTAGTTTTTCTACAAACTTTCATTTCTCACACTAATGGAAAAATTGCAATCCTCTTACTTTCAGATCTTTAAAAAATTTGTTTTTCCCTATCTTACCTCAGGACTAACATTATAATTTCTATTTATGATACTGAAAACTTTCTATCTTCATTGGTACACAGGAACTCACTGTTTATTTCTTATTTTATGTCTAGCAGATTTTTCATTTTCCCGGGGCAGGAGGGCAACCCAAGTTGGTGGGATGGAGGGTGTGAAAAAAGAAAATTGGAGAGTCTTGATATTTCTGGTCATTAACACCTTGCATAGTTGAATACACAAATTAAGCTAAGTTTCTTATTTATCTTAACAGACACAATACATGTCCCCATTCTAATTAGGCAACTTTTTTTCTTTTTCTTTTTTTTTTTTTAAATTTATTATTATACTTTAAGTTGTAGGGTACATGTGCATAACGTGCGGGTTTGTTACATATGTATACTTGTGCCATGTTGGTGTGCTGCACCCATCAACTCGTCATTTACATCAGGTATAACTCCCAATGCAATCCCTCCCTGCTCCCCCCTCCCCATGATAGGCCCCGGTGTGTGATGTTCCCCTTCCTGAGTCCAAGTGATCTCATTGTTCAGTTCCCACCTATGAGTGAGAACATGCGGTGTTTGGTTTTCAGTTCTTGTGATAGTTTGCTAAGAATGATGGTTTCCAGCTGCATCCATGTCCCTACAAAGGACACAAACTCATCCTTTTTTATGGCTGCATAGTATTCCATGGTGTATATGTGCCACATTTTCTTAATCCAATCTGTCACTGATGGACATTTGGGTTGATTCCAAGTCTTTGCTATTGTGAATAGTGCCGCAATAAACATACGTGTGCATGTGTCTTTATAGCAGCATAATTTATAATCCTTTGGGTATATACCCAGTAATGGGATGGCTGGGTCATATGGTACATCTAGTTCTAGATCCTTGAGGAATCGCCATACTGTTTTCCATAATGGTTGAACTAGTTTACAGTCCCACCAACAGTGTAAAAGTGTTCCTATTTCTCCACATCCTCTCCAGCACCTGTTGTTTCCTGACTTTTGAATGATCGCCATTCTAACTGGTGTGAGATGGTATCTCATTGTGGTTTTGATTTGCATTTCTCTGATGGCCAGTGATGATGAGCATTTTTTCATATGTCTGTTGGCTGTATGAATGTCTTCTTTTGAGAAATGTCTGTTCATATCCTTTGCCCACTTTTTGATGGGGTTGTTTGTTTTTTTCTTGTAAATTTGTTTGAGTTCTTTGTAGGTTCTGGATATTAGCCCTTTGTCAGATGAGTAGATTGCAAAAATTTTCTCCCATTCTGTAGGTTGCCTGTTCACTCTGATGGTAGTTTCTTTTGCTGTGCAGAAGCTCTTTAGTTTAATTAGATCCCATTTGTCAATTTTAGCTTTTGCTGCCGTTGCTTTTGGTGTTTTAGACATGAAGTCTTTGCCCATGCCTATGTCCTGAATGGTACTACCTAGGTTTTCTTCTAGGGTTTTTATGGTATTAGGTCTAACATTTAAGTCTCTAATCCATCTTGAATTAATTTTCGTATAAGGAGTAAGGAAAGGATCCAGTTTCAGCTTTCTACTTATGGCTAGCCAATTTTCCCAGCAATATTTATTAAATAGGGAATCCTTTCCCCATTTCTTGTTTCTGTCAGGTTTGTCAAAGATCAGATGGCTGTAGATGTGTGGTATTATTTCTGAGGACTCTGTTCTGTTCCATTGGTCTATATCTCTGTTTTGGTACCAGTACCATGCTGTTTTGGTTACTGTAGCCTTGTAGTATAGTTTGAAGTCAGGTAGCGTGATGCCTCCAGCTTTGTTCTTTTGACTTAGGATTGTCTTGGAGATGCGGGCTCTTTTCTGGTTCCATATGAACTTTAAAGTAGTTTTTTCCAATTCTGTGAAGAAACTCATTGGTAGCTTGATGGGGATGGCATTGAATCTATAAATTACCTTGGGCAGTATGGCCATTTTCACGATATTGATTCTTCCTATCCATGAGCATGGTATGTTCTTCCATTTGTTTGTGTCCTCTTTTATTTCACTGAGCAGTGGTTTGTAGTTCTCCTTGAAGAGGTCCTTTACATCCCTTGTAAGTTGGATTCCCAGGTATTTTATTCTCTTTGAAGCAATTGTGAATGGAAGTTCATTCCTGATTTGGCTCTCTGTTTGTCTGTTACTGGTGTATAGAATGCTTGTGATTTTTGCACGTTAATTTTGTATCCTGAGACTTTGCTGAAGTTGCTTATCAGCTTAAGGAGATTTTGGGCTGAGACAATGGGGTTTTCTAAATATACAATCATGTCATCTGCAAATAGGGACAATTTGACTTCTTCTCTTCCTAACTGAATACCCTTGATTTCTTTCTCTTGCCTGATTGCCCTAGCCAGAACTTCCAACACTATGTTGAATAGGAGTGGTGAGAGAGGGCATCCCTGTCTTGTGCCAGTTTTCAAAGGGAATTTTTCCAGTTTTTGCCCATTCAGTATGATATTGGTTGTGGGTTTGTCATAAATAGCTCTTATTATTTTGAGGTACGTTCCATCAATACCGAATTTATTGAGCGTTTTTAGCATGAAAGGCTGTTGAATTTTGTCAAAAGCCTTTTCTGCATGTATTGAGATAATCATGTGGTTCTTGTCTTTGGTTCTGTTTATATGCTGGATTATGTTTATTGATTTGCAAATGTTGAACCAGCCTTGCATCCCAGGGATGAAGCCCACTTGATCATGGTGGATAAGCTTTTTCATGTGTTGTTGAATCCGGTTTGCCAGTATTTTATTGAGGATTTTTGCATCGATGTTCATCAGGGATATTGGTCTAAATTCTCTTTTTTTGTTGTGTCTCTGCCAGGCTTTGGTATCAGGATGATGTTGGCCTCATAAAATGAGTTACGGAGGATTCCCTCTTTTTCTATTGATTGGAATAATTTCAGAAGGAATGGTACCAACTCCTCCTTGTACCTCTGGTAGAATTCAGCTGTGAATCCATCTGGTCCTGGACTTTTTTTGGTTGGTAGGCTATTAATTATTGCCTCAATTTCAGAGCCTGCTATTGGTCTATTCAGGGATTCAACTTCTTCCTGGTTTAGTCTTGGAAGAGTGTAATTGTCCAGGAAATTATCCATTTCTTCTAGATTTTCCAGTTTATTTGCCTAGAGGTATTTATAGTGTTCTCTGATGGTAGTTTGTATTTCTCTGGGGTCGGTGGTGATATCCCCTTTATCATTTTTAATTGCATCGATTTGATTCTTCTCTCTTTTCTTCTTTATTAGTCTTGCTAGTGGTCTGTCAATTTTGTTGATCTTTTCAAAAAACCAACTCCTGGATTCATTGATTTTTTGGAGGGTTTTTTGTGTCTCTATCTCCTTCAGTTCTGCTCTGATCTTAGTTATTTCTTGCCTTCTGCTAGCTTTCGAATGTGTTTGCTCTTGCTCCTGTAGTTCTTTTAATTGCGATGTTAGGGTGTCAATTTTAGATCTTTCCTGCTTTCTCTTGTGGGCATTTAGTGCTATAAATTTCCCTCTACACACTGCTTTAAATGTGTCCCAGAGATTCTGGTATGTTGTATCTTTGTTCTCATTGGTTTCAAAGAACATCTTTATTTCTGCCTTCATTTCGTTGTGTACCCAGTAGTCATTCAGGAGCAGGTTGTTCAGTTTCCATGTAGTTGAGCGGTTTTGATTGAGTTTCTTAGTCCTGAGTTCTAGTTTGATTGCACTGTGGTCTGAGAGACAGTTTGTTATAATTTCTGTTCTTGTACATTTGCTGAGGAGTGCTTTACTTCCAATTACGTGGTCAATTTTGGAGTAAGTACGATGTGGTGCTGAGAAGAATGTATATTCTGTTGATTTGGGGTGGAGAGTTCTATAGATGTCTATTAGATCTGCTTGCTGCAGAGATGAGTTCAATTCCTGGATATCCTTGTTAACTTTCTGTCTCGTTGATCTGTCTAATGTTGACAGTGGAGTGTTGAAGTCTCCCATTATTATTGTATGGGAGTCTAAGTCTCTTTGTAAGTCTCTAAGGACTTGCTTTATGAATCTGGGTGCTCCTGTATTGGGTGCATATATATTTAGGATAGTTAGCTCTTCCTGTTGAATTGATCCCTTTACCATTATGTAATGGCCTTCTTTGTCTCTTTTGATCTTTGATGGTTTAAAGTCTGTTTTATCAGAGACTAGTATTGCAACCCCCGCTTTTTTTTGTTCTCCATTTGCTTGGTAAATCTTCCTCCACCCCTTTATTTTGAGCCTATGTATGTCTCTGCGTGTGAGATGGGTCTCCTGAATACAGCAGACTGATGGGTCTTGACTCTTTATCCAGTTTGCCAGTCTGTGTCTTTTAATTGGAGCATTTAGTCCATTTACATTTAAGGTTAAGATTGTTATGTGTGAACTTGATCCTGCCATTATGATATTAACTGGTTATTTTGCTCGTTAGTTGATGCAGTTTCTTCCTAGCCTCGATGGTCTTTACATTTTGGCATGTTTTTGCAATGGCTGGTACCGGTTGTTCCTTTCCATGTTGAGTGCTTCCTTCAGGGTCTCTTGTAAGGCAGGCCTAGTGGTGACAAAATCTCTAAGCATTTGCTTATCTGTAAAGGATTTTATTTCTCCTTCACTTATGAAACTTAGTTTGGCTGGGTATGAAATTCTGGGTTTAAAATTCTTTTCTTTAAGAATGTTGAATATTGGCCCCCACTCTCTTCTGGCTTGTAGAGTTTCTGCCAAGAGATCTGCTGTGAGTCTGATGGGCTTCCCTTTGTGGGTAACCCGACCTTTCTCTCTGGCTGCCCTTAAGATTTTTTCCTTCATTTCAACTTTGGTGAATCTGGCAATTATGTGTCTTGGAGTTGCTCTTCTCGAGGAGTATCTTTGTGGCGTTCTCTGTATTTCCTGGATTTGAATTTTGGCATGCCCTACTAGGTTGGGGAAGTTCTCCTGGATGATATCCTGAAGAGTGTTTTCCAACTTGGTTCCATTTTCCCCCTCACTTTCAGGCACCCCAATCAGACGTAGATTTGGTCTTTTTACATAATCCCATACTTCTTGCAGGCTTTGTTCATTTCTTTTTCTTCTTTTTTCTTTTGGTTTCTCTTCTCGCTTCATTTCATTCATTTGATCCTCAATCGCTGATACTCTTTCTTCCAGTTGATCGAGTCGGTTACTGAAGCTTGTGCATTTGTCACGTATTTCTCATGTCATGGTTTTCATCTCTTTCATTTCGTTTATGACCTTCTCTGCATTAATTACTCTAGCCATCAATTCTTCCACTTTTTTTTCAAGATTTTTAGTTTCTTTGCGCTGGGTATGTAATTCCTCCTTTAGCTCTGAGAAATTTGATGGACTGAAGCCTTCTTCTCTCATCTCGTCAAAGTCATTCTCCGTCTAGCTTTCATCCGTTGCTGGCGATGAGCTGCGCTCCTTTGCCAGGGGAGATGCGCTCTTATTTTTTGAATTTCCAGCTTTTCTGCCCTGCTTTTTCCCCATCTTTGTGGTTTTATCTGCCTCTGGTCTTTGATGATGGTGATGTACTGATGGGGTTTTGGTGTATGTGTCCTTCCTGTTTGATAGTTTTCCTTCTAACAGTCAGGACCCTCAGCTGTAGGTCTGTTGGAGATTGCTTGAAGTCCACTCCAGACCCTGTTTTCCTGGGTATCAGCAGCAGAGGCTGCAGAAGATAGAATATTTCTGAACAGCGAGTGTACCTGTCTGATTCTTGCTTTGGAAGCTTCCTCTCAGGGGTGTACTCCACCCTGTGAGGTGTGGGGTGTCAGACTGCCCCTAGTGGGGGATGTCTCCCAGTTAGGCTACTCAGGGGTCAGGGACCCACTTGAGCAGGGAGTCTGTCCCTTCTCAGATCTCAACCTCCGTGTTGGGAGATCCACTGCTCTCTTCAAAGCTGTCAGACAGAGTCGTTTGCGTCTGCAGAGGTTTCTGCTGGGTTTGTTATTGTTTACTGTGCCCTGACCCCAGAGGTGGAGTCTACAGAGACAGGCAGGTTTCCTTGAGCTGCTGTGAGCTCCACCCAGTTCGAGCTTCCCAGCAGCTTTGTTTACCTACTTAAGCCTCAGCAATGGTGGGCGCCCTTCCCCCAGCCTCGCTGCTGCCTTGCCGGTAGATCACAGACTGCTGTGCTAGCAATGAGGAAGGCTCCATGGGTGTGGGACCCTCCTGGCCAGGTGTGGGATATGATCTCCTGGTGTGCCTGTTTGCTTAAAGCGCAGTATTGGGGTGGGAGTTACCCGATTTTCCAGGTGTTGTGTGTCTCAGTTCCCCTGGCTAGGAAAAGGGATTCCCTTCCCCCTTGCGCTTCCCAGGTGAGGCAATGCCTCGCCCTGCTTCAGCTCTGGCTGGTCGGGCTGCAGCAGCTGACCAGCACCGATCGTCTGGCACTCCCCAGTGAGATGAACCCAGTACCTCAGTTGAAAATGCAGAAATCACCGGTCTTCTGTGTCGCTCGTGCTGGGAGTTGGAGACTGGAGCTGTTCCTATTCGGCCATCTTGCTCCGCCCCCTAATTAGGCAACTTTAATCATTAGAGTGGAACATTAAGTGCTTAGAAATTGTTTTCTGAGTTATAATTCCTTCTCGTTTTTATACTACAGTTCTGAATAGATTGGACATGCAGCTATTCTCAAATTTCTATATGTTGCTCAACACTGAGCTTATCTTTGGGTATGTAGACAACTAACATTTTATTTCTGTCAAGTGAACAAATAAATGGATGAATAAAAAAACTAAAGAAAACAAGTGGCTTTTATTCTAACTTCCCCTTTTAGAAACAAAGTAAATATAAAATCTTGTTGGCCAAAGCACACTTAGAAGTGTTTAAATGTTGAGAGATTAAAAGATTAACAATGATAATTCTCATTTGAGTTAGTCCTATGTTTAGAAAAAAAAATATCAATCTGAATTTAGAAGTCAGTTCTTTGATCTTTGCTCACATTCTCTCCTTTATAACAATGAGTTTTGGTTAAGTGTCTGAAAAAAACTCCTCTGTCTTTATTATAAGAGATAGTTACATTTGAGGAATTAAGAGAAGATTTCTTATTACCAGAATTGGAATAGCTACTCCAACATACTTAAAAAATTATAATTGTTATGTCATAATCCAAATGGAATTATCATGGATTCTTCTTTCTTAATTCTTAATTTCTAATTTTTTTGAGTACATAGTAGGTGCATATAACTATGGTTTATATGAGATATTTTGATATACCCATACAATGTGTAATAATCACATCAGGGTAAATGAGGTGTCCAGTACCTCAAGCATTTATCCTTGGTATTACAAACAATTCAATTTTACTCTTTTAGTTATTTCTAAATGTATAATTAGATTATTTTTGTCTATAGTCACCCAGTCGTGCTAGCAAATACTAGGTCTTATTCATTCTATTTTTTGTATCCATTAACTATTGCCAATTTCCCCTGACATTCCATTACCCTTCCCAGCCCCTGGTAACCATCCTTCTACTCTGTATCTCCATACGTTCAATTGTTTTAATTTTTAGCTCCCACAAATAAGTGAGAACATGTGAATTTTGTCTTTCTGTGCATGACTTATTTTACTTAACATAATGAACTCCATTTCCATCCATGTTGTTGCAAATGACAAGATCTCATTCTTTCTTATGACTGGATAGTACTCCCTTGTATACATGTACCATGTTTTCTTTATCCATCTGTTAATGGACACTTAGATTGCTTCCAGATGTTGGCTATTGTGAACAGTGCTGCAACGCATATAGGAGTGTGGATATCTATTCGATATACAGATTTCCTTTCTTTTGGTTATATACCTAGGAGTGGGATTGCTGGATTGTATAGTAGCTCTGTTTTTAGTTATTTGAGGAAACTCTAAACTGCTCTTCATAGTGGCTGTACTAATTTACATTTCCACCAACAGTGCATTAGAATTCCCTTTTCTCCACATCCTCACCAGCACTTATTATTGCCTGACTTTTGAATAACAGCCATTTTAGCTGGAGTGAGACAATATCAAATTTTAGTCTTGCTTTGTATTTTTCTGATGATCAGTGACATTGAACACCTTTTCTTATGCCTGTTTGCCTGTTTTCAGTTTGTGAGTCTTCTTTTGAGAAATTTGTTTTCAATCTTTGGCCCGTTTTTAAAATGGATTATTAGATTTTTCTTCATAGAATTGTTTGAGCTCCTTATGTGTTCTGGTTATTACTCCCTTGTCAGATGGGTAGTTTGCAGATATTTTCTTCTACTTGGTAGGTTGTTTCTTCACTTCGTTGATTGTATCTTTTGCTGCGCAGAAGCTTTTTAACTTGATGGAATTGCATTTGTCCATTTTCGCTTTGGATGCCTATGCTTATGAGGTGCTATTCAAGAAATTTTTGCCCAGTCCAATGTCCAGGAGTGTTTCTTCAATGTTTTCTCTTAGTAGTTTCATAGTTTGAGGACTTAGATTTAAGTCTGTAATCCATTTTGACTTGATTTTTGTGTACGGTGAGAGATAGGGGTCTAATGTCATTCTTCTGCGTATAGATAACAGTTTTCCCAGCACCATTTATTGAAGAGACTGTCCTTTCGCCAGAGTATGTTCTTAGCACCTTTGTCAAAAGTGAGTTCACTGTGGAAGCATGAATTTATTTCTGGGTAGTCTTATTTGTTCTACTGGTCCATATATCTGTTTTCATGCCAGCACTATGCCATTTTGTTACTATTTCTCTGTAGTGTAATTTGAAGTCAAATAATGTATTCTTCCAGTTTTGTTATTTTTGCTTGAGATAGCTTTGGATATTCTGGGTCTTCTGTGGTTCTATGTAAGTTTTACAATTTTTTTTCTATTTCTATGAAGAATGTCTCTGGTATTTTGATAGGGATTGCAATGGATCTATAGCTTGCTTTGGGTAGTATGAATATTTTAATAATATGCATTCTTCTAATCCACAACATAGAATATCTTTCCATTATCAGTGTCCTCTTTGATTTCTTGCATCAATATTTTATAGCTTTTTATCATAGATGTCTTTCTTTTTTGGTGAATTCCTAGATGCTTTATTTTATTTGCATTTTTGTAAATGGAATTGCTTTCTTGATTTCTTTTTCAGCGTGTTTGTTGTTAGCCATATAGAAATGTTGGTGATCTTGCAAGTTTACTGAATTTATCAGTTCTAACAGTTTTTTGGTGGAGTCTTTAGTGTTTTCCAAATATAACATCATATAATCTGCAAACAAAAATAATGTGACTTATTGCTTTCCAATGTGGATGCCGTTTATTTCTTTCTCTTGTCTGATTTATGTAGCTAGGATTTCCAGTACCATGTTGAATAACGGTGGTAAAAGTGGGCATCCTTGTCACATTCCAGATATTAGAAGAAAGCCTTTCAGTTTTTCCCCATTCAGTAGGATACTGGCTTTTATTTATGTTGAGGTATGTTCATCTTATATCCAGTGTCTTGAGTGTTTTATTATGAAGGGATGTTGAATTTTATGAAATGCATGTTCAGCATCAATTAAAATGCTATTATAGTTTTTATTCTTTATTCTGTTGATATGATGTTTCACATTAATTGATTTGCATATGTTGAACCATTCTTAAATCCTTGGGATAAATCCCAATTGGTCAAGATGAATTATCTCTTTTATGTATTGTTGAATTTGGTTTGCTAGTATTTTGTTGAGCATTTTTTGTATCACTACTCCTCAGGAATATTGGCCTGTAGATTTGCTTTTTGTTGTATCTTTATGTGGTTTTGGTATCAGGGTAATATTTGCCTCACAGAATGAGTTTGGAAGTGTTCCCTCTCCTCTACTTTTCAGAATAATTTAAGTAGGATTGATATTAGTTCTTTTTTAAATGTTTGTCATAATTCAGCAGTGAAAACATCAGGTCCTGGGCTTTTCTTTGCTAGGAGAGGTTTTATTATGGCTTCAATCTTGTTACTTGTCACTGGTCTTTTCAGGTTTTTAATTTCTTCATAGTTCAATCTTGGTGCATTATATGCATCTAGGAATTTGTCAATTTCTTCTAGATTTTCCAGTTTGTTAACATATGGTTACTCCTAGTGACCACTAATGATCTAGTGAATTTTTGCACTACGTGTTGTAATGTCTTTAATTATTTAAATAGGACTTTTTCATGTTCTATTTTATTTTGGGGGGTCTTTTCTTTTTCTTAGTCTGGCTAAATGTTTGTCAATTTTGTTTATCTTCAAAAAAAAAAAATCCCACAACTTCTTGCTTGATCAATTCTGCTATTAAGAGACTCTGATGCATTCTTCAGTATGTCAACGGCATTTTCTAACTCCAGAAATTTTGATTGATTCTATTGAATTATTTCTACATATTTGTTAAATTTATGATAGGATTCTGAGTTTCTTCTCTGAGTTATCTTGAATTTCTCTGAGTTGCCTCAAAGAGCTATTCTGAAGTCTCTTTCTGAAAGTCATGTATCTCTTTTTCCCCAGGATTGGTCCCTAGTGCCTTATTTAGTTCATTTTTTAAGGCCATGTTTTCCTGGATGATCTGAATGCTTGTGAATATTTGTTGATGTCTGGGTATTAATTAATTATTAATTAATTAATTAATTGTTGCCTTCTCAATCTAGGCTTGTTTGTCCTTGTCCTTCTTGGGAACACTTTCCAGGCACTCAGAAGAGCTTGGGTGTTTCTATATAAGCTGTGTATGCATTAAGGGGCACCCCAAGCCCAGTAACACTATGGTTTTTGTAGACTCATGGAAGAAAGACTTTCAATTTTTCTGAAATCTGGGGCCACCTTGATGGTATTGGTGAAGATCAGGAGAAATTCTCAGGATTACTAGGCAAAGACTCTTGTTCTCTTCCCTCATTTTCTCCCAAACAAATGGAGTCTTTATCTGTGCTAAGCCACCTGTATCTCGGGGTGAGGTGACATAGGCACCCCTATGACCATCACCACTGGGACTGCACTGGGTCATACCTCAAGCCAGCACAGCACTAGGTCTTGCCGAAGGCCTGCTATAATATCTATCTGGCTACTGCCTATGTTTGCTCAAGGCTCTGGGGCTCTACAATCAACAGGTGGTGAAGCTAGCCAGGCTTGTGCCCTTCTTTTCAGGGCAACAAGTTCCCCCAGGCCCCAGGTGGGACAAGACATGCCATCTGGGAGCCAAGAAATAGAGTCAATAACCTTAGAAATCTACCTGGCATTTGATTGTACTGCAGCTGATCTGGCACTCAAATCACAAGATGCAGGCCTTCTCACTCTTTCCTCCCCTTTCCACAGGCAGAGCAGCCTCACTCTGTGGCCATCTACCACAGGCCCGTGGGGAGTATCGCTGGACTACTGCCCATGTGCTCTAAGGCCTAAGAGTTCTTCAGTCAGCTTGTAGTGAATGCTGCATGTCTTGGGACTCACTCTTCAGGGCAGTGGGGTGCAGGTTGAAAAATGTTATTCAAGAGCCAAGTCCTGGAATTACATACCCCAAATGCCTGCTTGGTGCTCTACCCTCTGATGGCTGAGCTGGTACCTAAGGTGAAAGACAGAGTTCCCTTTGCTTTTTCCTCTGCTTTGCTCAAGCAGAAAGAGTCTCCCTATAGCCTCCTTAGCTAGGAATGTACTGAGTCTAATTGGAAGTCAGCAAGTGTCAGACTGTCAACCAAGGTCCATGATATACTATCTGGATATACTGCTGGTTATTCAGGGCCCAAGGACTCTTTAGTCTGCAGGCAATGCCTTCTGCCAGCACTGGGGCCTTCCGTTCAAGGCAGTGGGTTCCCTTCTGGCCCCGGGTGTGTCTAAAAATATTGTCTGGGACCTCACGACTCTGACTGGTACCCTATCCTGCTGTGGCTGAGCTGATATCCAAGATGCAAGACAAAGTTTTCTTTTCTCTCCCCTCTCCCCTCAAGCAGAAGAAAGGGGTCTCCTTTGCAGTCACAAGCTGTGCCGCCTAGGGTTGGGGGAGGGGTGACACAAATAATCCCTTAGCCACCTGGCTGGTGTCTTATTAGATCATGTGCCCCCCAAGTCCACTGGCTCTGAGGCTAGCTCAGAACTAGGACTCACCTAGGAGCTGCATACCTTGCGGCCCAGACTGCCTTTCAAGTTTGTGTAGCATCCCCAAACACTTTAGCCTGAGTTAGTGATGCTTGGCAGAACTCAAGTTTCAACTGCAGGGATGGTCTTGTGTAAATGTTCCCTTCATGGGCAGGTGTCAGCGAGTTCAGCCAGATGTAGCTTTCTGCTGTGACAGGGCAACAGTGAGTTTAATGCTAAGTCTCACAGTTGCTGCAGTTTCTCTGTCCCAACCCATAGATTCTCCCTCTGTGCCATGTGAATGCTGCCAGGGGATGGTGGAGGGGTGGTATTTGCAATTCAAGGCTGTCTTTCCCACCCTCTTCTGTGCCTTTTTCAGTGATATGAAGTTAAAATCGGGTACTGTGAATGCTTACCTGATTTTTGGTTCTTATGAGGGTGCTTTTTATGTGTAGATAGTTGTTTAAATCTGGTACTCCTGCAGGAGGATGATTGGTGGAGCCTTCCATTTGGCCATCTTGCTCTGCCCCTCCTCTCTATGGATCCTTTTTACAAATAAATTTGATTGCTTGTCTTAGTTACTAAACAGTAGCATATCAAAATTAAGAGGTATTCAGCTTCTGATCTCAAGGAAAATGTGGAAATCTCTAGAGGATGATATTTCCTTTACATACTTGTAGAAATAAATTTAGCCTTTCTGTGGAAAAGTCCTCAAGGTGAGGAAAACAAATGAAAATAAACATGTTATCTGATGTCAGCTATCTGGTAACTGCATCTAAACAAATAATGTATGATAAATAGAATTTGGAGAATATTTTACAAGTATAGAACCCATGCAGGAAATGTGCTTTTTAAAATTGGTTTAGAACCAATGTCAATTTTTTCCCCATTCAGCTTCATTTATTTTTTGCAAAAGCAGTCATTTCCTGTTCTTTAGAGGACTTTTTTGAGAATTTTAACTGAAGGATTGAAAAGCATCTTAGATATGTATGTCTCTGACAAATAACATTTCTAACTGTTTTGGACTGGGAGGCATGATTGGATGAGTAAATAAAAAACCAAATAAGTTTAGAATTATGGATTTGATTCAATACTTATCTCCCTTTTTATTATTTAATATGCTGGTATAAAATGGACTATGGCCACAGACCAAGACATAGTAATAGATGGCTTGATATAGGGAGGCTCTTACATGAGCAATTCGCTTTTACAGAGTTCTGGAAGCTAACGTGAACTTCTAAGTATGTTAGCAAGAGGAAAAACAAAGCCATCCTTAAGAATATCCAAGGGAGATGGTTTTATGATTCCAGATATCAAGGGAAAGGGAACAGATAATGATACATCAAGCAGAGGTTAGTCCTTGGAAAAAAAAGAAAGAATATGTTAAACTGGAGTTAAGTCCACAAAATAACAAATGTGAAAGGACACACAGAAGTCATGGGGACTGTTAGGTATTTTTATGTGTGCTAATCATATATCCCTTTTTTGTGTGCATAAAGTACTTGCACTTGTAATCATCAAGAGTATAAAACTTAGCAGAGAGGATTTAGAATCTTCAACTCCAGTTCAAAGTCCATGATCTTTAAAATCTCCTGCTAAAACAGGACCAGCTGTTTGAAACAGAATCAAAGTCAAAGAGCAGATTGATAAACCACTGATTAGAAATCTTGCCTTAGTCTTACCAAGTCTCTAGGATAATGAGGAAGACAATTTCAGAGGAAAAGCATCATTTATTATATTGAGATGTTCTAGATTTAAAGACTTGCTTCATTCTTGATTTTGGTAATGCTAGTTGAGAGACAGACACTACTAATTAGAGAAGCTTTATTTATTGCTGTTTTTCCTCACGTGTTTTTAAATATATAAACATATACTTTACTATTAAAGTTTCTCGCTTATGCTTTCTAATGTCCAGGGAAACATCTCTCATTTTTCACTATTTAGCGCCATCCTTCTTTTTAGAAATGGCAGCTCTCCCATTTAATATGACTCTGTTGGGACTACCAATCATAATATTGCACTCATTTGGTGACAGGAATGGGTGTGTGATCTAGACAATAATTTTTTTAACTCCCTTGCTATTGTTGATTGGTTCAAAAGTAAGCAAGTGACCAAAGGCAGATCATCAGTGTTCTCTAAGAATTTTTACGTTGGAGCTAGGAGAAGATTCTTGCCCCTTTGGATAATAATGTTTAAAGGGTATGGCATTTGTTAGACTACGATTCAGCTGATGTGACAAAGACCTCAAGTTTGCATTAGCTTAAATAAGATAGAAGCTCATTAATGTGCCATGTAAAAGTCTGAGCTGTGTGGTAGCTCTCCTCAACCGAGTCATTAAGAGCTCAAGCTCTTTTTATCTTGTTACCCTGAAATGTTAAACATAGAGCTTCTGTCTTATGGTCTAAGATAATTGTTCCACCTTCTTCCATATGTCTGCATGACAGCTAGTGGAAAGGAAGAGAACAAAGGGAGAATACACCCCATCCCTTCAAAGGCATAAATAGGAGATGTACATGTTACTATTGCTCAGATCATATTGGCTATTGTTTACCTACACAGCTACTATTAGCTGCAAGGCAGGCTTTGGAAAGTAGCCTTTACATGGATAACCACATGCCTAGTTAAAAGTTCTATTATTATGGGAGAAGTGGAGGATGGAAATTTAAGGAAGCATATTTGTTTTCACCAAAGATAAGTATCAGTGTTTCCTGAAAGCTACTCTTTTTACTATATGAAGTCTTCTTGTAGTTAATAAAGGTTAGTTTAAGTATTTGAGGGCATTTAAACTCTTGAATATAGTTGTGGTACTCTCTGACTTTCTAGTTAAGTAGACAAAATTATTTGTGGGGGTGTGTGTGTGTTAAAACACATGTCTGTGTTTTGCTACATAAATTTAGGTCAAGCTGTTGCCCTTTGTGGTCTAGAGTCCTCAATCCTACAGTGCTGCAAAGAGTGAGCAGAAGTTAATTCTTCATCAGCAAGAACGAATAAAGGAGGGAGAACAAGATGGCCAACTAGATGCAGCCAGGAAGCACCCCTCCCACTGAGAGAGACCAAATATGGAGTTAAAAGACATAATTTGAGCAGATCTTTTGACAGAAAACACTGAGAGTGGATGGAGAGGTAATATAGGACTCCCAAGTTGAAGAGGGAGGAATCTGGGAACCTTGCACAGGGTGCCCAAATGCTAGGGCTAGATCCCAGCCCCAAGTGGCTCCAGGAAAAAAGGTGGATGAACTACTGAGGCACAACCTGTTCTTGCCATGGATCTCTGGGATACTATCTATAGGGCACCTTACATCTCCCACAGACATTTGAGCAGGCAGAGGGATCTTCCCAGAGAGTAGGGAGAGACAGGGTTTTAGCTGGCATGGAGCCCATGGGCTTTTGTGCTCAGAGAAGCTCAAGTAAGTGTGGTTACAGGTGCCCATCCCCAGGGTTCTCCATCTCCCTCTGAGAAGCATTAGCCCCAGCTGACTGTTGGGCCAGGAGAAGTCGGGGCCAGCTTCCCTGCAGGACTAGGGCATGTCTGTTCTAGAGGGCCCACCTGAACCTCTGAGGGCCCCTTCCTGGCTGCCCTGCAGTAGCATGTGCACAGCACAGCTTCTGCTACCCAGTCTCGGTGCTTTGCTCCACCTGAGTACTTTCCCAACATCCTGGGAGCATTTCAGATCCCCCAGTGAAGCTGGAGGCCAACTCAAAATGCAGGCCAGTCCCAGTGCCCAAGGGATGTGGTGCACAGCTTGAGAGTGCTGAGCCTAGATCTATGGCTGGCACTGAATTCGGGAAGGAGCCCCTACCCTCAGAACACTGAGAAAAATGAGACACA
>NC_037672.1:104571916-104616916 GCF_003255815.1 Theropithecus gelada | reverse complement strand
CTTAAGAACCCTAGTATTTTTGGAATGGTCTATGAATATTGGCTTCAAATTAAAATCACCAGCTACATTAGCCCCTAATAAGACTGTCAGACTATCCTTTGGAGCATTGAAGCCAAGCATTGACTCCTAGCTCTGAAAATCCTGGATGGCATCCTCTTCCACCACAAGGCTATTCCTTCTACATTGAAAATCTGTTGGTTAGTGTAGCAACCTTCATCAACTAGCTTAGCTAGATCTTCGAGATAACTTAAAGAAAAAACCTTTCTTTTTAAGTTCAGGGGTACATGTACGGGAAAAATACTTAACAGCCCTAGCATTTGGGGTATTTTTGTAGGTTGCTATATAGGTAAATTGTATGCTATGAGGTTTGGTGTACAAATTATTTTGTCACCACAGTAACAAGCATAATACCCGATAGGTAGTTTCTTGATTCTCATTCTCCTCCCACCCTCCACTCTCAAGTAGGATCCAGTGTCTGTTGTTCCCTTCTTTGTGTCCATATGTACTCAGTGTTTAGCTTCCACTTACAACTGAGAATGTGTGGAATTTGGTTTTCTGTGCCTGTATTAGTTTGCTTAAAATAATGGCCTTCAGCTTCATCCATGTTGCTGCACAGGAAATGATCCCATTCTTTTTATGGCTGCATAGTATTCCATCATGTATATGTAACACATTTTCTTTATCCAGTCTATCATTGATGGGCATTTAGGTTGATTCCACGTCTTTGCTACTGTGGTTAGTGCTGCACATCTTTGCTACTGTGGTTAGATGTGCATGTGTCTTTATGGTAGAATGATTTATATTTCTTCTGGTATATACCCAATGATGGGATTGCTGGGTCAAATGGTAATTCTGTTTTAAGTTCTTTGAGAAATTGCCAAACTGCTGAACTAGTTTACATTCCCACCAGAAGTGCGTAAGTGTTCCCTTTTCTCCGTAGCCTGGCCAGCATCTGTTATTTTATTTTATTTTTTTGACTTTCTAATCATAGCTGTTATGACTGGTGTGAGATGATATCTCATTGTGGTTTTTGAATTGCATTTCTCTAATGATTAATAATGTTGAGCATTTTTTCATATTCTTGTTGGCCACCTGAATTTCTTCTTTTGAAAAGTGTCTTTTTATGTCCTTTGTCCACTTTTTAATTTTATTTATTTATTTATTTTTATTTACTTATTTTGGCAGAGTGTCTCTCTGTTGCCAGGCTGGAGTGCAGTGGCCCAATCTCGAATTGTTTGTTTTTTGCTTATTGGATTGTTTCAGTTTTTATAGATTCTGGATATTAGACTTTGTCAGATGCACTCTTTGCAAATATTTTTTTCCCATTCTGTTGTCTGTTTACTCTGTCGATAGTTTATTTTGCTGTGCAGAAGCTCTTTGGTTTAATTAGTTCCAATTTGTCAATTTTTGTATTTGTTGCAATTGCTTTTGGAGTCTTTGTCATGAAGTCTTTGTGGGGTCCTATCTCCAGAATGACATTTCCTAAGTTATATTCCAGGGTTTTTATAGTTTTTTTGTTTTATATTTAAATTTTTAACTCATCTTGAGTTAATTTTTGCATATGGTGTAAGAAAGCTGTCTGGTTTCATTCTTGTGCATATGGCTAGTTAGTTATCCCAGCACCATTTATTGGTGGAATGGAGAATTCTATCCCCATTGGTTGTTTTTGTGGCTTTTGTCAAAGATAGGATAGTTACAGGTGTGCAGCATTATTTCTGGGCTCTCTCTTATGTTCCATTGGTCTATGTCTGTTTTTGTACCACTACCATGCTGCTTTGGTTACTGTAGCTCTGTTTTATAGTTTGAAGTTGAGTAATGTGATGCCTCCAGCTTTGTTCTTTTTGTTTAGGATTGCCTTGGCTATTTGAGTTCTATTTTAGTTCCATATGAATTTTAAAATAGCTTTTTCTAATTCTGTGAAGAATGCCATTGGTAGCTGAATAGGAATAGCATTGAATCTGTAAATTGCTTTGAGTAACTGGCCATTTTGACAATATTGATTCTTCCAATCTATGAGCACAGAATGTTTTTCCATTTGTTTGTGTCATCTCTGATTTCTTTGAGCAGTGTTTTGTAATTCTCATTGTAGAGGTCTTTCACCTCCTTGGTTAGCTGTTTTCCTGGGTATTTTATTCTTTTTTGTGGCTATTGTTAATGGATTGTGTTCTTGATTTGGTCATCAGCTTGAATATTGTTGATGTATAGAAATGCTACTGATTTTTGTACATTGATTTTGTATACTTAAACTTTGCTGAAGTTGTGTATCAGATCAAGGAGCTTTTGGGCAGAGACTATGGGGTCTTCTAGGTACAGAATCACATAATCTGCAAACAGGGTTAGTTTGACTCCCTCTCTTCCTATTTAGATGCCTTTTATTTCTTTTGTCTTCTAGATAACTTGCTGCAGCTTCCACATTAGTACTTGCTGCCTCATCTTAGATGTTCATGTTATAAAGACAACTTCTTTTCTTAAGCCTCAGGGACAAATCACTCTTGGCTTTCAACATTTCTTCTGCACTTCCCTTGCCTCTCTTAGCCTACATAGGCTTGAAGAGTTAGCGCCTTGCTCTGGATTAGGCATTGGCTTAAGGGAACATTGTGGCTCATTTGATCTTCTATTCCCATCACTCAAACTTTCTCTATAGCTGCAATAAACCTGTTTGTTTACTTACCATTCATATTTTCATTGAGTAACACTTTTTGTTTTCTTCAAGATCTTTTTCTTTGCATTCCCACCTTGGCAAACTATTTGGAGCAAGAGGATTATCTTTCGGTCTCTCTTGGCTTCTGACATGGCTTTCTCAGTAAGCTTAATCATCTCTAGCTTTTGATTTAAAGTGAGAAATATGAATCTTTTTCTTTCATTTGAACACTTAGAGGATACTGTAGGGTTATTAATTGGCCTGATTTCAATATTGTCTCAGGGCATGGGAAGGCCTGACTAAAGGGAGAAAGACAGGGAAATGACTGATCAGTGGAGCAGTCAGAATACACACATTTATTACTGAAGTTTGCCATTTTTTATGGGTGCAGTTCACGGTATCCCAAAACAATTACAATAGAAAAATCAAATATTGTTAATCACCAGATCACCATAACAGATATAATAATCATGGAAGTTTTTGAAATATTGTGAGAATTACCAAAATGGGACATAGATACACCAAGTGAGAATGGGCTATTGAAAAATAACCCTGATAGATTTGCCTGATGCAAGATTGCCACAAAACTTTAATTTGTAAAATAATCCCACAATATATGTGGCATGCAATGAAGTGATGCGTAATAAAATGACATATGCCTGTTATGAAACTAGAGGAATTTAAGAGACTTTTCGTATGTTTCATAATAAGCAATGGGCACAGCCAAAATTTGCATTTTTTGTTATTTATCCTCCCTTTCTGCTGGTTATTCTATAATTCTTACTGAATATTATATTTTAAAGTATTCCTGAAAGAAATCTGCTGGTAGTGTTTTTGTTGACCCAAAATGGGTCTAAATTTATCTCATGACAAAGATTACAATGTTAAAATGGATTTAAACCAAATATCAGTAACAACAGAACTCACATCTAAAAGCTGAAAGAAAATACTCCCAAGTCTGTCTGCTGAAATGTAATCTTTTACTGCTCCTTATGGAATGGTGGAACTCAGGTACTCTCTGAATCTGCATTTAACGATGTCCAAGAAGCATTTGGAATGAGAGGCTCTACGCTTAATGGAAATTTCATTGAAAGTAGCCCCCCCAACAACCACCACAAAAAAACTCATTGAACTTGTTTATTATAAATTTTGTACCTATATTTATTTTCTCTTAGGAAGAGACTGTTGTGAATGAATTATCTCATATAGGATTGAGAAACATGAAATTTGGAGATAGTAAGTTTAGAGTTCAGACATGATAAAACACTCTTACAGAAAATTAAGTGGCTGTCAGGGTTAAAAAAAAAAAAAAAGAATCACAAGAGCATGTGTTTTTAGTCATTTGATGAAAAAACACAAAGTTTTAGAAAAGAGAAAAAGAGTATACTCCTCGGAGGTATTTACAGAATTCTTGGCTTGTGTCATTTCTAGATGAGCTGATGGCGCCATGTGGCCAAGGTAATGTTAGATCAAATCAGCATTCTAGTTGAAACCTCTCAGAGAGTTGTGGCAAAAGTCAATGACAGTTGGCCTTAATGTTTCCTTATAACTCTGTCATTTAAAGTGATTTATAATATTTTATAATGATGGATTATATTTGTTCAGTGTTTATCATGTGCCTTAAAAAGTTTCGAGTGGTTAGCATATATTAAATTATTTAATCTTCTAAACAAACTTCTAAAATAGGCATCATAATAATTTCCATTTTTCAGATGAGAAGACTATAGAGTGGTTATGTAGCTTGTCAAAAATTGCCACTGGTCAACTAAATGCTGCCATGATTCATTTAATTTCTTCTCAAATTAGTGAGCATAGAAGAATTAACTATATCCTAAAACTTCTTTAAATGAATAGATTAATTCATCCTTTGGTTGCTGTTACTTCTTAGCTCAATGATCTCTTCTACAAATAGTGACTAACATATTCCACATCTATTTCAGAAATACTATTTGCTTAATCTGATGCCTCAGTATAAATTCATATTGAATGCTAAGCGTATTTCTATTTTTCACACTGTTGAACAGATAGGAATTGCATAATTTTTCAGGTTATTATTATTTATAAATAATGCAAGTTTGCTGAGAAAATCAATGATAATTATCTCAAAATTACTGACATTGTTTTTATTTTCCCTGTAGCTTAGAAAGCATGTCATTTAGGCTGAGGTGAAAGGATCACTTGAGCCTAGGAGGTGAAGGTTGCAGTGAGCCAAGATCGTACCACTGCACTCCAGCCTGGGCAATAGAAGACCCTGTCTCAAAAAACAAGAAGTATTTCACTTAATTTTAAAATATATCTTAAAGATACATTACATAATTTCATCATTACAAATTTGATTTTAAAGTTTTTAACAAATTGAGTAAAAAAGTATAATGATATCAAATTTGTTTTGAAAATCTTTTACAGTATTTCTTTTTTTTTTTTGGTTATAAAATTGTTTACTTTATTTATTTATTTTTTTTTTTTCAGCACACCAACATGGCAACATGGCACAAGTATACATATGTAACAAAGGCCTGCACGTTATGCACATGTACCCTAGAACTTAAAGTATAATAATAATAAAAAAATAAATAAACTTTTACAGTATTTCTTTAGGAGAACTCCTAAATTTCAGAGTTAGAATATAATATTTAAACTGCTCTTCAGTATCTACATAGGTTATAAAATAATCTATTATTCATAGGGTTATTCTTAATTTCATTAATAGCACTCATAATAATATTAATTATTTTGGAGACTCTTTCACAATGATTCTTGCAGACCAATTGTTGCTATGTATAATGCAATGAATTGGGAAAACATCTGTTTATACTTTTTTTAATTTGGCCATATACATAAATTGCATGTCAACCATAGCGTGGGCTCTATTTATTATTGCAAAATGTATGCCATTGGGAAATGGATTCTTTTTCCAGGAATTAATTTTTAAGGCTTTCAAACATAAGTGACCCCTTTGTAAACATTGTATGTAATTTTCAACATAACATAACTACTAGTACTTTTGCATTCCTTAACAGTCTTTACATTATGAGTAATAAGACGTCATTATCAAACAGGATAGTTTCATCTGTTATAATCAAAAGTTGACTGTAGTTTATTGCTCAGCTGGTTTTCTACCTCTTTCTCAATGTTGTTGACGTTTCTTCAAAAAGAACCATGGCTTGCAGAACAGAAGAAATTTTTTGTTATTATTACTTATAAACTCTCACTCATATAATGTTAATTTTAGTTTAGTGTTGTGAGGCCCATCATATTTTGTAATTATTTATATTCTTGTGTAAGAAACAACTTATTAAAGTGTTTTAATCAATTCAGTGTTAATATTATAATATTCATTCTTTTTCTCTGAATCTCGGTAATGTAATACACATTTGCCAGTTTTGTCCTTTATACTCTTCCTCTTGCTACTTGCTCACCCTTCTCCCCTTCCTTCCTTCCTTCCTTCCTTCCTTCCTTTCTTCCTTCCTTCCCTCCCTTCTTCCCTCCCTTCCACTCTCTCCCTCCCTTCTTCCCTTCCTCTCTCTCTTTCCATCTCTCTTTCTCCATATCCCTTTCTTTCAAGCTCTGCATATAGGTGAGCTGTATTTTATTAAACACACTCCCAACAATGTTCATTTAAATTTACCCAATTTTTGCTGCAAAAAATTAACAATTTAAATATGACTTTGCAAACTTATTTATACAAAATTTTTATAAATAGAATTGTTGGAACAAAGGGCTTGGACATTTTTTTGTGTTTCAGGGGAAGAACTGGAATTGTGTTCTCATTGGTGATCAGATCTCTATTTTTGTATTTTCTTCCATCTTTCACATTCTTTGTAGGCTGTTAAAGTGTTATTTTTATTTTAATTATATAAATGATACATGCATTTATATTTGATGAATAATTATCTGGAGAAAAAGTTTTATTCCCTTTTTACTCTGACAAATGTGTGGAGAGGACATGCATTTATACACAGATATCGATTTTTTTCTCTTTTTGTAAAGTGGGCTATACTATTCATATTATTGTACGAATATTTCAGATCATTAAGTCAAATTTTTATGCTTTCCCTTTTAAATAGACTTTAAGGAGGGATAAATAGAATAAAATAAAATAAAATAAAATAAAATAAAATAAAATAAAATAAAGTACATTCATTTAAAAGACACAGGCCAGGCATGGTGGCTCACGCCTATAATCCCCGCACTTTAGGCAGCTGAAGCAGGTGGATCGCTTAAGCTCAGAAGTTCGAGACCAGCCTGGGCAACATGGCAAAACCCTATCTCTATAATAAATACATAAATACATAAATAGATAAATAGATAGTACAGTTTAATGAGTTTTAACAAGCGCTTACATCCATGTAACCACAACCACAATCAGGATGTGAAACATTTCATTATCCTACAAAGTTCTCTTGTGCTCCTTTTGCAGGCAATCCCATTCCCAGATCTGGCTCTAGGCCACCACTAATCTGATTTCTATCATTTTAGATTAGTTTTACTAGATTTAAAAATTTATAAAAATAGAATTATACAGTAAATAGTCTCTTGTGTTTGACATCTTTTTTGATAGTAGGCATTCATTTTTTTCAGAGTCATTAATGTTGAATGTATTAGTCTTGTTCCTTTCATTACTGAGTATATATACGGATTTGTTTATGCACTTACATGTAATATACATTTGGGTTGTTTCTACCATTTTACTATTACGAACAAAGCTGTTGTGCATGCACACACACACACACACACACACACGTCTTTTTATTTAGAGACATATATTATTTATTTGGGGTAAATACCAAGAAATGGAATTATTGTGCTAAATATAGCAGGCACGTTTAATTTTATGCAATTTTATACAGACCAATTTATTAACATTTTTCAATGGTCTCCGAATTTAGTTTCTTTACTAATTAATCTTTGCCTGACCTAAATGACTGAACATTTTCTCCTATGATTTCTTCTAGAAGTTCTGTAGTTTTAGCTTTAACTTTTAGGTTTAACAAGATAATTCCAAGTTCATTTTAGTGTATGTTATAAGGTAAATGTCATTTTTTTCCCATGGGGATATCCAACTTCTTCTTCTTATTATTATTATTATTATTTTGAGACGAAGTCTTGCTCTGTCGCCCAGGCTGGAGTGCAGTGGCCCAATCTCAGCTCACTGAAAGCTCCGCCTCCCGGGTTCACGCCATTCTCCTGCCTCAGCCTCCCGAGTAGCTGGGACTACAGGCACCCGCCACCACACCCAGCTAATGTTTTGTATTTTTAGTAGAGACGGGGTTTCACCATATTAGCCAGGATGGTCTCGATCACCTGACCTAGTGATCCGCACACCTGGGCCTCCCAAAGTGCTGGAATTACAGGCGTGACCCACCACACCCGGCCAGGGATATCCAACTTTTTAATGCTATTTTCTTAAAGACTATTCTTTTCCAATCCAAATTCCTTGGCACCTTTGTTGAAAATTAATTGACCAAATATGTGTGGGTCCATTTCTGCACTGTGTTCAGTTCCATTGATCTATAAGTGTATTCTTAGAGTAACACTGTACTGTCTTATTGTAGCTTTAAAATAATCCCTGAAGCCAGATAATCTATTTTCCAATTTTCTTTTTTGTTCAAAATTGTTTTGGCTATCCTGGAATTTTTAACTCTTTGTATATCAATATATATGATATGATCTTCATATCAATTTGTCAATTTTCAAAAAAACCTTTCTGAAATTTGGTTTTCAGAACTGAATGAACTTTTCTGGTTTTCAGAAATTTTATTATGATGTGCTTTAGTGTTGTTTGAATGTGTATGAGTGTGTGTATGTGTGTATGTAGTATCTGTGTATTTGTACATGGATATATATGTATGCATTATGTATATGAATGTATATATGTGTGTATATGTGTGTATGCATGTGTGTGTATACATGTGTGCATGTGTATGTGCCTGCATGTATGTGTGTAGGTGTCTGTATGTATTTGTATGTACACATGTGTATGCACATATATGTGCATGTGTCTGTGTATATGTGTATATATGTATGTGTTTAAGTGTGTGCATATGCATGCATGCACTTTTATCTTGCTTTGGATTCCTTGTGTTCCTTGGATCTATGGTTTATACATTTCAACAAGTTTGGTAAGTTTTTGGCCATAATGTCTTCAAATATTTTTCCTGGCCAAGCATCCTGGGATGTCTAATTGAACATTTTAAGACCATTTGATATTGCCTCAGGTGTTCCTGAAGTTCTTTTCATTTTTTTACAGTCTTCCCTATATCTTCCCATCAAATAATTTTAACGGTTTCTATTGATGTTTATTGATATCTTTTTTCTTCCAGCGTCAAATCTGATGCTAAGTCTATCTAATATTTTTTATTTCAAGTATTTTTTTGGTTATGGAAGTGTCATTTGATTTTTAATAACAGTTTATGTCCTCATTATATTCATATTTTCCTTTAACTCTTTGAACGTATTATAAGTTATTTAAAATCATTTTTGCTAATTCCATCATCTGTATTATTTTTCAGTCTGATTCTATTACTGATTTTTCTTCTGGTTTAGGTTACATTTTTTTCTGATTTTCGTCATTCAGTAATTTTTTTGATTGAATACTGGTGATTGTAAGTTACATTATTGAGAATTTGGATTTTAGTGTCTTCCTCTAAAGAATGTATATTTTGTTCAGGCAAGCAGACAAGCTACTTAGAGATCAACTTGTTTCTTTCAAGTCTCGTTTTTATCTTCTAGAGCTAGTTCAGCCTTTCTACTAAGATATGGCACTTCCAAGGTTGCTGCTGAATGTCTTGGGTATTCAACATGCTCTCCACACTGTGGCTTATCTACGTTTGAACATCTCTCAGCTCTAAGTACCCGGGGGCTTTTGCCTGGCTTCTTTAGAGTTTCACTCCATTGTACACAGCTTTACACTCAGCCAAAGACTCAAGGAGACCTGTACTCAGAAATCTGAAGCTGTTTTTCTGGCTAGCACCCATCTTTTCAGTGCTCTACCCCACAAATATCAGCCACCTCAGCCTCCCCTAAATGGACATCTCTCTTCCACTCAGAATATCACTATGTTCTTCCCGTACCAAGACCCAGAAAAATACCTATAGACCAAAATCCAGGTGGTTAAACTGATCACTTTTTTGGTTTCCTTTTACCAAGGATCACTCTCCCGTATTATTTCCTGCGTAGTATCTAAAAATGCTTGTTTAATATATTTTGTACAGTTTCTATTTGTTTCACTGGGAAAGCCAGTCCAGTACCAGCTACTCCATCATTGCTAGAAGTAGAATGGTAGGAACATTTTACTTTGGTAAATTTTGCTGAATTTCCCCTCAAAGAGATTGTACAAATTATCACCTCTATCAACTCTGTATGATAGTGGGTACTTACTTTTCTACCCATTGTCAAAACTGAGCTTCACTATTTTAACAGTTGTCCCCATTTGTCCATTTGGACATGTCCATTTGGACATGTGTCTCAACACGTTATTGAAAACCTAATATTAATTGTGTTGTGCTGTAGTGTTACCTTTATTATATACTAATACATTTGGGGGATGACAGCACTTTATTTTTATAATTATTTGACTATGAGCTAGGTTCGATCTATTTACAGATGTTATCAGTTATTTGTATTTAGTTTTCTTTGCCTGTTTGTGGCTCTTGGATATTTCTCCATTATATCGGGCAAATTTTTAATATTTATGTATTATATATATTGTTAAATATTTATTTACATTTATATTTTTCATATATTTTTAATGAAAAATGTATTTTTTATATATTTTAACATGTATTCAATTATTCATTCCCTCAATCATTAAGCAAATATTTATTGTATACTGGCAACGTTCCAGGCCTTGTTTTTAGGACTGAGGACACAGCAGTAGGTTGATTATAAACTGATAAATTTTATATTATAATGAGTAAGGGGGAGAGAAAAAAATTAATATAAACACATTTGCTAAATCATGTGGTGATAAGCAAGTATGAATAAAAATAAAGTAGGGTATGGGAAGTTCGGTTCAATGAAAAGATATTATGAAGGGAGGCTTCTGTTTTATATAAGACCTGAGAAAGGTTCTTTGGTAGGTGATATTAAAGTGAAGACTTGAATAAACAGAAGGAATGTGGCTACCTAGAGGAAGAGCATCCAGTTGGATGAAACAGCCTGAACAAAGGTTGTGAGATGTTGCTGCTTGTCCCACTGAAATAATTGCAAGGAGGATATCATGGCTGACAGGGAAAGGCAGGAGAAGTGGGATAGCTATTGTGGGTCCATCTGTTAGCATGGAGAGGTATCTAGGTTACATATAACTTGGTGGGAAATTGGGAATTTGTTGTTAATTCATTGATTGGGTTAAAATGGGAAGTCATTGGAGGACAATGTGCAGAAGATGGGCAGAACTCACTTTCATTTATAAAGGATCTCTCTGGTGTCTGTGTGGAGAAGATACTGTAAGGGATCAGGAAAGAAACAGGAACAGTGGCCATGTGTCTCAACATGTTATTTTACAACCTAATATTAATTGTGTTGTGCTGTAGTGTTACCTTTATTATATACTAAATTCTCAACTGCATTTGGATTTTTCAGTTCTTTTCATTTGGATCTCTCAGTTCTTTGCCTTTAACTTGTTTGTCTTATTGTTAATGTTAAACTTCATCTTAATATCTAGTAGATCTATAACTAGGGTGACCATAGTGTTCAATTCACTGCCTGTTGTGAATCAACTAATATTGTTAATTACTTTCAATTTGCCTTTCCCATAAAGTGTTCTGGTTTGGATAATAAGTTACATGGTCACTCCATTTTTAACGTTATCACTATGCTTTCATTCCTAATTTTCTGGGTATTCTTGTATATTTACTTACTTTTAAACTATGGTTTGCTTTCTATTGGGCTTCAGTGAAAATCCAGTTGGCATTTTGATTGGGATAAATTTGAGTTTTTAAATTAATTTTTATTTTTTGAGATGTCACTCTTGTTGCCCAGGCTGGAGTGTAATGACATGGTCTTGGGTCACTGCCACCTCCGCCTCCCAGGTTCAAGTGATTCTCCTGCCTCAGCCTCCCAGGTAGCTGAGATTATAGGCAACCACCACCACACCTGACTAGATTTTGTATTTTTAGTAGAAAGGAGTTTCTCCATGTTGGCCAGGCTGGTCTCAAACTCCTGCCCTCAGGTCATCTGCCCACCTTGGCCTCCCAAAGTGCTGGAATTAAAGACATGAGCCATAATTTTCCTAACTACAATAGAGTTTTGCATTTTTAAATACTGAAGTATTCTATATACTTGAATATATTTTAAAGCTATTAAAATATAGTTATTGCACAATTTTAATGCTCATATTTAGTTATTTAACAAAATATTTTAATAGAATGTTTCAAATATGAAAATCTAAAGAGTATAGGATGATAGCCTCATATAATCATCCGATCGCTTCAATTACTATAATCATTTTCATAATTTTTTAGTAATTTTCTTGCTATTGTTACTAAAATTTTTCCTGCTGTATTTTCTAAATAATTGTTGTTCATATATTATTGTTAATTGTCACCTTTCTGAATTCTATTATTTTTTTCTTAAGTCTTTATTCTCATTAGATTGCCAAGTATAAAACCCTGTCAGCTGCAAATGATAAATTTTGGTTTCCTTCTCTCATTATTTACAGCAGTTTTTTGGCATTCTTATGCTAACTAATTAATCTCTTATTAACTAGCATAAATTTAAAATAGCATCATAATAGTTATGCTTATAACAAAATGATAGAAAATATGGTGACAGAAACTTTAATACTTTGTCTTTCTAAGAATCACAACTTGTTTTGCAGAAATGATTTGCCCACATTGTTAGAGATTTCTTTTGGTAAATATTAAGTCTTAATATTATCTACTTATCGTGCAAATGTTAAAAAATATAGAAAATTCTTTAAAAAATTGGTGCATCCAAAACTTCATCACCAACATATAAGTTTTGTTGTTTCTCTTTGGTAGTTATTTTTCTATGAATTAAAAAATGTGTGTTTAATATGGTATTTAATACATGATCATCCAAATCCAGATTTTGCACCCTTAATTTTACAAGCTATGCAGTGGTAAATGTTTTAAGAAATCTTCATAAACATCATATTCAATGGATGCTACAATATTCCATTGACTCTGTACATCCCATCTGGTGGCAGACTATAAGCTCTCAGGCTGTGCAATACCCCCTTGGGGGGTACTGTACTCAGTTGCAGTGTGGGCAGCTAGACCATGAAGCAAAACCACAGCAAGCCACAAACTATTTGAGTAGATTCTACATGTCTGACCTCCTCTATATTGCATTCTATTCCATCACTTACAGTCAAACTGCCCGCCAATCTCCTACTTTTGACCTTCAAGCAGTTTTATTTTTCCTATTATAAACAACAGTGTGCTGAACATCTTTGACTTAGAACCAATGAAGGATCACCTTTTCATGAATGGTCTGAATATCCCTATATGAATATTTGCAATACTTCCCCAGTTTTATCTAGGGCTGAAGTCTTTGTGATACTTCCCCAGCAATATGTAGCCTAACATGGTAGGCTGTATTTAAAGAACTTCCTGAGTTGTGAACATATCACCACCCAGGCCAGAAAATACAACCCAGAACCTGAGCTAATTCATAGCTACAAAGGCTCAACCTTCACCATTATTTCTAATTGCAACACTGAGATCAGAAGGGTAAATGTGTGTTATGTTGATTATGTGGTGATATAACGTTTTATATTCTACAGAGGCACTGACAGAGGTGGCAGAATAAAGCAATCTATAATCTTGAATGTCTATTTTCTCACTGTTGCAATTTTCAGTATTGAAGCAGTGTTTAATAAAGATATTTTTGCTTCATCTTTTATGTGGTAAGAACATCAAAACAATTTTTTACATGATCTATGCACACAAGTTAGATTATTTTCCCAATATAAATGTTTAGAATTCAAAAGGCTAGAGTAAAGTGTATAGTGAATTTTATTATGATGCACATTTCCATGTTTGCTTTTGGAAATGCTATATCCATTTATGTTTTTACTAACAATGTTTGAGAATCTTTTGAACTTTGGGTATCTGATGGGAAAAATATGATATCTCATTACTGCTTAAGTGTGCACCTCTTTGATTAGGCATATTTTCTGGCCACTTTTTTTTAAATACTTTAAGTTCCGGGATAATGTGCAGAATGTGTAGCTTTGTTACATAGGTATACATGTGCCATGGTGGTTTGCTGCATCCATCAACACGTCATCTATATTACGTATTTCTCCTAGTGCTATCCTTCCCCTAGGCCCCCACCCTCTGACAGACCCTGGTGTGATGTTCCCCTCCCTGTGTGCATGTGTTCTCATTGTTCAGCTCCCACTTATGAGTGAGAACATGCAGTATTTGGTTTTCTGTCTGTGTTAGTTTGCTGAGAACGATGGTTTCCAGCTTCATCCATGTCCCTGCAAAGGACATGAACTCATCCTTTTTTATTGCCGCATGGTATTCCATGGTGTGTATGTGCCAAGTTTTCTTTATCCAGCCTATTGTTGGGCATTTGGGTTGGTTCTAAGTCTTTGCTCCTGTGAATAGTGCTGCAATAAACATACATGTGCATGTGTCTTTACAGTAGAATGATTTATAATCCTTTGGACATATACCCAGTAATGGGATTGTTGGGTCAAATGGCATTTCTGGTTCTAGATCCTTGAGGAATCGCCACATTGTCTTCCACAATGGTTGAACTAATTAACACTCCCACCAACAGTGTAAAAGCGTTTCTATTTCTCCACATCCTCTCCAGCATCTGTTGCTTCCTGACTTTTTAATGATCACCTTTCTAACTGGTGTGAGATAGTATCTCATTGTGGTTTTGATTTGCATTTCTCTAATGACCAGTGATGATGAGCTTTTTTTCCTATGTTTGTTGGCTGCATAAATGCCTTCTTTTGGGAAGCGTCTGTTCATATCCTTCACCCACTTTTTGATGGGATTGTTTTTTCTTGTAAATTTGTTTGAGTTCTTTGTAGATTCTGGAATTTAGTCCTTTGTCAGGTGGATAGATTGCAAAAAATTTCTCCCATTCTGTAGATTGCCTGTTCACTCTGATGATAGTTTCTTTTGCTGTGCAGAAGCTCTTTAGTTTAATTAGATCCCATTTGTCGATTTTGGCTTTTGTTGCCATTACTTTTGGTGTTTTAGTCATGAAGTCTTTGGCCATGCCTATGTCCTGAATGGTATTGCCTAGGTTTTCTTCTAGGGTTTTTATGGTTTTAGGTCTTATGTTTAAGTCTTTAATCCATCTTGAGTTAATTTTATCTCCAGTATTAATGACTTATACACATCCATAGTTTCTTTGGATATTTGTATTTTTCTTATGGATTTGTAGAAGCACCGTTTTGAATAGGGATATCAATGTGACTGATATATATTATCCCTCCAAATGGCCTTGTTTTACTCTTTAGAAATTGTATAATAAGTTGAATATTTTCCTGGATAGTAAAATTTTCTTTAAAGATATTTCTAACATTTCTTGCTCCAGTTCTTAAGCAGAGAGGCAGTGAAGTACAGGGCCAGGCCACTTGTATTCAAACCCTCACTCTGTCCCTTACTAGTTTCATGTCCTGTGGGAGTTTATGCAACTCCTGAGGTCCCTTCTTGTCAATTCTGAGTTCACCTCTCACCTCTTTCTTCCTTACACCCTGTGCTTAGGCATCATTTAATGATGTTAAGCTCTCACTTGCCATGAGGCTTTTTACATTATAGAACACTCTCCTCTGACTTTTCACCTTATGATTCCTCATGTCTTCAAGAAAACATACTTTTTTGATTTCACAAATAAAAGGTAGGTTTTAGGGGCAGACACTGTAGGTTAGTTGAGTCAAAAATGATTTCTAGCAAATCAGACACAGAAAAACAAATACCACATGGTCTCACTCCTAAGTGGGAGCTAAATAATATGTACACATAGACATAGAGTGTGGAGTGATAGATAGTGGAGACTTGAAGGGCTGAGGCAATTGGAGGGGGATGGATGATGAGAAACTACCTTAGGAGTAAAATGTACATTATTTGGATGATGAATGCCCCAAAGCCCTAACTTCACCACGATGTAATCTTTGCACATAACTAAATTGCCTTTGTTCCCCATACATTTATACAAATAATTTTAAAACACCTGCACTAAAACAGCAGCACTAAAGCAAAAAACAAACATAAAACTATTTCCAAATTCCCTCACATTTTCTTTCTTTACTGTAGAGCAGAGAATATCAAAGTGTGGCCCTAGGATCCACAGCATCAGCTATATCTGAAGACTTGTTAAAATCGTGAAAACCTACTGTGTTAGAACTCTGCAAGTGGGGTCCAGCAATGTTTTAATAAGTGCTCCAGGTGATTATGAAACATACTAGAGTCTGAGAATCTCTGCTATTGGAAGTGGAATAAGTAGAATGCCAATACTCATTCCCCAGCTTCCCGTGATGCTAGAAGTTGTCACGTGGCATAATTCTGGCTGATGAGAATTAAGTGACCTTTGCTGGTAAGGGTTCTGAGAAAGATTTTTCTGTCTTCAAAAGAAAAAAATAAAAAAGACAGATGCACTAGGATGGCTCTTTACCTATCTCCCTTCTTGCTGTCTACAGTATAAGAAATGCTCAGAGGTGCAGCAAGCATTTCACAATACTTGAGTACCTGATAGCTTTGTTAAGCAGCTGAACTAATTAGAAGAAATTAACACCTTTTTTCTTTTTTATCCTGAATTTTACTATATATATATATATTCTTAATTTTAAAAATTTAAAAATATAAATGCATTTATCTTTTTTATTGTTGTTGTTTTAAGACAGAATCTTGCTCTGTCACCCAGCCTGGAGTGCAGTGGCATGATCTCAGCTCACTGCAGCTGCTGCCTCCCAGGTTCCAGCAATTCTCTTGCCTCAGCCTCCTGGGTAACTGGGATTATAGGCACACACCACCACACCTGGTTAATTTTTGCATTCTTACTAGAGTGAGGTTTCTCCATGTTGGCCAGTCTGGCCTCAAATTCCTGACCTCAGGTGATCCGCCTGCCTCTGCCTCCCAAAGTGCTGGGATTACAGGAGTGAGTCACCACATCAGGCCATATAGATGCATTTCTATTTATAGTCATATGCTCTAGGAATTACCCTGAGAAATCCTCTTGTTCCCAACTTTAGACATGTTCAACTGAATATAAAATACCTTATTTAAATGTAAGCTACATAAACCAAGAGAGAACTGAAGCCAGAGAGGTAAGTGGGAATGTAGGCAATGATTTTTCAGGAATGGGCAGTTGGAGACAACTGGGAGTTAAGGTTTAAAGAGCCATGCAGGGAAAGTAGAGAAGGCCTACCTACCCAACTGGGGATTCAGGCTGAGATCACAGCATTAAGTGGGGTAAGGATGATAAAGGGAAAAAGGCTTCCCACCTGCAAAGGTAGATAACAAGAAAACTTAATCATCATAGCCTAGATTCTGGAAAGAAAAACCAAATCTCTCTTGACAGTACTTATCTATGACTCATCTACAAATAAACTAGGTGTTTTAATTTCCTGTGCAATCTTGAAATTAACATAAAAAGTGGTCCCAAGTTACTGATACATTCAGAGCACCTGGCTAAAACAAAAACAAAACATCCCTAAAGGGATATACCCTCAACGCAGATGGTACTTCCACAGATAAAGTCTCACAGAACATGAGGTCATAATCTAAATTTATAATGAGCACAAGAATATAATTCACTACAGACAGCACATGACACAAGAACAGAATCAGACCCTGCAGAATGTCAGATTTCTTAGACTTAAAAGATGGAGAATATAAAATAATATACTTAAATGATACGGGATATAAAGAAAAAAATCTGGGACTTGGACTTCTTGGTAACAGTGAAAGGGATAAGAATTTCTGGATATATTTTGAAGGTAGAGTTGGCAGCATTTGCTAATGAATGAGGTGTGAATGAATGAGGACATGAGGTGTGAAAGGAATTTCAGGTTTGGGGCATGATTTTTGCTCTAAATAATTGGAATAATATACACTAAGACTAAAACATTATTACAGTTAAAGAAGACAAAATTATTTCTTCATTAGGAAGGCACGAGTTCTCTACACGTATATGTACTGAAGAAAAGAGCCTCTGAGTATGTGATAAAATTGACAGAATTACAAGGAGTTATTGAGAAACCCACTGTCATAGTGGAAAATGTTTAAGAAACTTCCCATAGTAATTAAAAGAGCAAAGAGAGAAAAGTAGAAATATAAATTGTTTTAACAGCATATTTAAAAGTTTGATCTAATGGACATATATTAAGTTCCTATACTCAATAATGAGTGAATACACACTTTTACACATGTATAGTATTTACAAAAATTGACCTCATATTGAGCAATGAAACAAGGATCAGCAAATGCCAAAACATCAAGATCACAAAGACAACATTTTCTAACCACAATGTTGTAGAGTTAGATATTAATGACAAAACATAATTAACTCCCTCAATGTATTTAAACATTCTAAAACATATTCTAAATAATTGATGCATCAAAAAAATTGATAAAAATAAGAAAATATTTATTTATTATTTAAAACATTTTATCTATCAAACTTTGTGAGTGGCAATTAAATTAGTATTTGAGAAAATGTACAGTATCAAAAGCTCATATAATAAAATACAAATTTTATTTTCATCACATCTGTAAGTGCATTTAAATTGCTGTTGAAAATGTTGTCTAGACATAACCTAGTGCTGAGATGTCCTTCCATGTTAATGTAGACAGTCATCTTTTTATTTAACACCAAGTGTGACTACACCTATCTGTATTGTAAAAAAGAACACTTTTATGCGTGATTATGTCAATTTCTAATGTTTCCATCAATACTTGCCTTTATCTTATGTTCCATCTGAATCACTTAGGTGTTCCATTGTTCCCTCTGTTTGGAATACCTTTCTCCTTTTATTTTCCTGGAAAATCCTCAACTTTTATTCACCTCCTACCAAGATATTCTTTTTTCTGTTTGTGGTCTTTAGCTTTACTCTCCACTCATCACTCTCTCCTCTGTAACATATCAGTTTCATATACTTTAATCTGTTTCATAGGTAGAATTGTATTACAATGATTTTTATATACCTATCTTTTCTACTGACCTAAACATTTTGAGGGAAAATACTATATCTTAATCAGCATTAGCATAGTGCCTGATATATAGTATGTGCTCAGTGAATAGCTATTAAACTCAAGCAAAGGTAAATTATGCAATCCTTCTGCCTTCTTTCTTCATTTGCAAAGTAAAATGAATGATCTCTAAAATTTTCTTTTACTCTAATACAATTATTATTCTATATAGCTACTAGTCTATTTCTCTAGGGTATTAGCAGAAAAAACTTTAAGAAAATATAAGAAGAGAGAGAAAGAGAGGCAGAGACAGAGACAGACAGAGAGAGGGAATGAAGATCAATATGCTTACAGAGCTTAAACTTTGCAGATGAAGTCAACGAAGTTCATAAAGGGAGGACAGGAGAGAGTTAGAAAGGTGGGAAGCATTAATATGTAGGAAGTGTGAGAAATAAGGTCAATTCATGAAAGATTTAGATAAAAATCTACATAGGGAGGAGAGCCAGGACACTGTATCAGAGAAGCCAAAGACTGAGTGGGTGTCACTGAGGAGTGCGGATGTTGTAAGTGAAACAAAGTGGTTAAGAAGATGAGAAATGAGAAAAGAGCTCTAGTTGAACTTTGAGCAACATAGGTTTGAACTACACAGCTCCACTTACACATGGATTGTTTTCAGCTAAACTAGGGTCAAAAATACAGTATTATTGCAATGAGAAATCTGCATATATGGGGGGTCAACTTTCCTATATGAGGGTCCACAGGACCCACTGAGTATGCGTGATTTTTGTATGCGCAAGGATACTGGAACCAACCCTCCCATATACCAAGGGACAACTGTATGTACTTGGCTGTCGTCTGGTAAAGGATTATATTTTTGTACTGGGCCATAGTAGATGTCATTAGAACTAAATGAGGGTTAAACATTTGGGGGTTTCAGGTGGACAGGGAATTTTTATAATTTAGAATAATTATCAAGAAAAAAAGCTCTGGAAAACCTTTCTTTTTTTTTTGTTTTAGAAAAAGGCATTTATTTTTAAAGGAGTCACTTTCAAAATCTTCATCCAAAGTAAAAAAAAAAAATGTATACTTTATCATAATTTCTCTAATTATCAACATGACTTTATATACTTTCTTTCTGTTCATTTGGAGTAAATCTTCATTCTCTTTGGAGAAAAGTGTAAATCCAACATATGTTACATTATTTAAAAGGTATCAACTGTACTTTCAGAATACACTTAGTTTATATGTTACACTCCCGAACACTAAATTCTGATGGTTTCATTGCATCACAATGAAAGTCAGGGTGGGCTTAAGAAAAAAGTGAAACTTTCAGAATACACATTTGCTATTGATTATGAGAATGTGTCAGATTTGTGTGGGGGGAAGAGGGAAGGGTGAATGGTGCATGATCTATTAATAAGAAACAGTTTAATGCAGTAGATCACTAAAGCATGGCTAATTCTGAAGCCAAAAGCCACACATTCTTAACTTTCCCCCTAGCTTTAGAACCAGTCTCCACACACTCCCTACAGGAACTGGAACATTACTCTTTGAAAGCAAAGCCAGTGTTTAGAAAATCTGAAATTGAGCTAACAGCACAGCATATAGAAGTCACACAGGATGTTATTTTAAACTGTAATGCAGAAATGTCAGTTCATTTGATATCTTTATTTGTTACATGTGGGCTTGAAGAAAGTAAGTTATGTACATTTTTGCTTTACATAAACTGTGTTACAGGGTATTTTCAACTGTCAGGGAGGTTTGAGACCCATCAGAAAACAAGATCTTTGCTGAATGTTTTTAAAACTTGGAGAAAAGAACATACAATGATTTTTCTAATTTATTCCCCTTGTAAAGATTATATTTAAAAATATCACTCAGTAGTGATTCAGAAAGGATGTCTAACTGGAAAAATCGTATGGCTTTTTAATTGATTTAAATCAATTTAAATGGCTACGTGATTTAAACATCTAACCCATGTTCTATTAACCTACCCCATCTCCATTGCATATAAGTCAAAGATTTAAACACACAACTGGATCCAAAGAAAGAGTCGTGCAATATCCAGAGGTGGTGAATACCACATTTAATTGGTCATATTTAATTGATGAATGCTTATGCTACTCTCCAAGCACTAAGGTTGAAATGTCTTATGTGGTACACACTCTACACTTAGCTTTTCTCCCTTTACTTCATTACCAGTTTGTTTGACTTCTCCCAAAATGTTAAATCAGATAGTTGATTGATGACCTTCTACTAATTGATTAGCTACTATAAGAGGAAAAAATGGAATGTGAAGTTTTAAATCAATAACGCATGGTTTCATGTCCACAGTAGTCTGGAGATTATATACCACCATTCTGCATAAAATATATAAAAATGATTTAAAAATCAGTCTGAATTTTTATGTCTCCATACTATAGATAAGCAGAAAACTCTTTTAGATTTATCAGTAAAATAAAGTAATTCTTGGTAACTTTCTTGAAAATGTTTCCAAAATAAAAGAGAGAGAGAAAAGAGCAAAGTTATTTTTCTTTAACAAGGATGTAAAGAAAGAAAAATATGAAGTAAAAAAAGGACTTGAATTTTATCACCTTAAAAATTTAGAAATGAAGATCTGTAAGCTATGCCTATATGTCATAGCTGTGTGGATAGTGTCTTAGTCTGTTTATGTTGCTATAACAAAACACCTTAGAGTAGGTAATTTTCAAAGAACAGAAATTTATTTCCCACAATTCTGGAGGGTGGGAAATTCAAGATCAAGATACGAGCAGATTCAGTATCTGGTGAGATGTTCCGTCTCTCCTTCCAACATGCTTCTGCCTTGTTATATTTTTCAGAGGTGAAAAATGTTGTGTCCTCACATGGTGGAAGGGACAGAAGAGCAAAAAAGGGCCTAAGCTACTTCTCTCTCGCTGTTTTATAAGACACTAATACACTCCTGATGGCAGAGACTTCATGACTGGACCACTTCCTAAAAGGCGTCAATACCACCACAGACGATTAGGTTTCAACACATGAATTTTGAGAGACATTCAGATGATAACATATAGAAAAATTATAAAATTTAGAAAAGGGTCCACCAAGGTGTGGTGGTGGCTTTGCATCTTGATTGAGGCCACAATGTCTGAACAGCCAGAGCATGTTGGAGATAATGTACCATAACTTCCTCTCCACTACAATTTAATTTAAAAGAACCACCTGTCAGTATAGATATTTCTAAACAGATGAAGGGATATGTAAAATACGATACGATTTTAAAATTGTATCACCTTCAACAAAATATTGTGATAGGACCACATCTCTTTCAAAATTGTGAAATTAAGCAGAAACATATTTAATCTGGGTTTAATAACCAAGTGTGCTAAAAAACCTAAAGCATACATCTTTCCAAATAACTAACTTGGAAATTTTAAAAATAAGGAAAGCTAAAATTATGGAACAAACTTTATTTAAAAATACTTATTTCAATGAAATACATACTTATTTCAAGCTGTTTAATTAGGAGAGGACTCCACAGTTGCATGTTTGCCCCTGCCCCTGCAAAAAAAGGTAACTATGCAGCAATCAAGAACAGTTACGTTGACAACTATTGGATTCCTTGAATGTTTTCACTGTTTTTATGTTTTTACTTATATCCAATTAAATTAAAAGTTATTGTTTTAGTGCAGTGGATGATATTTTATTATGATTTAAATAACAGTAGTCAGTACAAATCCACTCTCAAAAATAACTTTTGGACAGTGAATACCTACAAAATAATTTTGTTTATTCATTCACTTATTCATCCAGCAAATATATTTTGAATGACATTTCTTTACTAGGCATCATTTAGGCACAGAGGACATAGCACATAATAGTTCACTTATTCATGTATTTTTGGTAAGTTTGTTGTCAGAGTATTCCCTGGGATTCTTGTCTTGATGGGAGGATCTCAAACTATTTTGAAGAAAATAAAAAGAAGAGATTGATGAGAGAGATCACTGAACAACTACATGTTTCTAGTTTTCAATTTTTAGATAGTTTGTGAGTTCCTCATGTGGTCAATGTTAAAATCACTCCCTCTTGTTTCATGGGAGAAATATCCGGCAATGAATGTATTTACTTTGAGTTGACAAGACTGAGTTTTCCATCTTCAATGGACATAGGGGCACAGGAATTAAATTCACAAAGAGGATTGAAAAGCTCAATTTTTGCATAGGTGAGCTTGTGATGATAAACTATATAGCTATTATATACACACTGCAAAGGATTTTGTGGCAAGTATAAATAAATTATTTATAAATCTTTACAGATTAGTATCTTTCTCATTTTTAGAAGGGAACAGTTTTGAAATTCTGGCCTTGCTCAATCCAGAAATCATGATGTTATTAACCACATATGCAGCTATTTGTGGACGTTTCCAGTGCATGGAGACACACAGAGAGAGACAGAAAGAAAGAGGAAGAGAAAGAGAAAAATTTTAAATCCCACATTTAGTGACATGGTAAATAAAATATAATACACTGTGCTACTTTTGAGAATTTTGTACTTAAAAACATAAGATAAAGAGATTCTACTGGAAAAATAGGGGTGACAAATACATGTTGAGGGGATAATACTTTACAGCTTCAGGAAACATCAACTTGTTTCAATACATCAAATTCAGTGTGAAAAGATAATTTACAGGAGATAACTCAAAGAGTCACTCCAGATTGTGTTGGCACTGGCAGAGCAGACAGATCCAGCACACACCTAAAATCTCCAATCTCACCTGGACTCAGCACAGTGGCTTGGCTGATCAATTCTGTTGCTCACAATAGAGTGACCAGCATGCAGACTCTGGAACCAGGCTGTATGGATTTTGATCTTTGTTATGAGCAGTGAGACTTCAGCAAAACTAATTCACTTCACACTCTCTAAATTCCCCAAAGTAGTGCTGATAAAATTCTCTAATTCATACAGCTGCCCTAAGATAATAAAACTAGACCCTTTAAACAATCTTTGGTGCTCAATAGTTATCTGCTATTATTATTTTTGTTTGCATTAGTGTCTATTCCAAGTATTACCATTCTCCTGAGATCCATTAATAACTCCACCCATCTCATTCTCAACTGACAATCTCAACATCCAGTTTAACCGAGATTATTGAATTCCTTGGGTGTCGTCTCTCTCTACTTCCCACTTCTATTAATTCGATTATCTATAAAAACAAGTGTCTTAACTTTTAATTTTCTAAGCTTAGGGATATGGTGTCTGTCCTATTGTGGGCCAGCCCATCTATATTCTTAAAGTTATCCTGTCTTTTTCATCTGTGTTACATTTGTTCTACTTAGAGTGAACTTTTCAAGTTATTTTTGGTCAACTTATTCCTCTCTGTAAATCCTTTTAATGGGATTCCTGGGTCCTTAGAATAAGTTGCTAATCAGACAACATGGCCTCCGTGATCTGGCTTCTGTTTACATCTTCACTCACACTACTCATCACACTTCGTGCCTTGGCTTTGTGGCTTCAGCAACCTCATTTTTCTCTAGTCACAATAACAGAATAAGCTCCTTCCTACTGTAGGACTCTGCTCATGTGGTCTCACTTGCATGGAGTGTCCTTCCACCATGCAAGCATCTTATTAAGCCTAACTTGATGCTACCCATCTTATTCTAACTCCGATATTACTCTATCAAGTAGAACTTCTCCATCATTCCAAAGTTGCTGATTTTAACCTCCTTTAAAGCATCCTAAAATTTCTCCACCTCTGAAGTATTCTGACACTGCCCTTGATACAATCTAAACTGTAGACTTCATAATTACTTGTTCAATTCTCTGATATCTCAAGCAAAACTTCAACAAAGTCTACAACTATGCTTTCTTTCTCATTGTTGTATTTCTGGCACTAAGTGACTATTTTTAATAAACAAATTATGGTATGATCACTAGAAATTTTCATGTTAGAAAACTTTCTTCATCCTCCTCTTTAGGCTATTAAATTTCACTACATGATTTATGAGATTCACCTAAGCTTTAAAGTCTACGTAACCAGCAGAGAAACTGATGAGGAGTTTTCGTTATTTCACAGCCAATTATGATGAATTGATTTTCTTACCCCTCTAAAATTATTTTATGAGTTATTTATGGAATGTTTCATTAATGACTTTTATTGCATTACTTATAGCCATTTTGTAATTTTGTGCTGAAGAGGTGAAACTTGGGCAGGTTAGTTAATCTTTCTTTGACTTAATTTTCTTATTTTAAGTGCAAAAATATATTTGGTTATCTCTAAAGTTTTTAAAGACATTGTTCTTGGAATATAATATCTACTCAATAAATGATAGAAGCTCCTCATGATTCTTATGATTAATATTAAAGCCAGATATAAAAGCTATACCTGCAATCCATTATATGTGTGTGTATACATGTGTGTATATATAATTTCATATATATATATTTTATTTCATATATTATATATTATATATGTATATATTTGAAAAAAACCTATAGAGCAAAGTATAGCTTGCCTGGTTGCAACCAATCAAAAAATAAAGAAGAAACTATTCCATGAGAAAGGACAAGGAACAGAATTGGTTGTGTACGGTAGGTATAAAGTATATGTTTGTTGAAAGAATAAATTAATAACAGAATTATAATATTATAGCATAACTTTCATTTTTAGAAATACAGGAAAAATTGAAGTTATTTTAAACTAGTGTTAATTTAGCAAAATTAGGATATTTTAAAATTCTATATATCCATGTTGGTAGATAAATTTACTTTTTGATGTTTTACTCTGGGTTTTTAAGTGTAATTTAATGTAGTTAAACATTTAAATTAGAGATTTAAATTTAGAGCAAAAAAGAAGTCTTGATAAAATGCAATACGAATTCTTATTCATTTTTAAAAATTATCTAATACTTTCTAGTTATGGTAGAATCCTTCTTAAAAGGTTTGAAGTCATATATTATCACTTCTGACAATGGAGTACACAAAGGATATTTTTAAAATCTCTATAATTTTCTTATCTTGGAGGTTGATTATGAGTGTCTGGTTATGGCAAATGTTGCAGGAGTAATTATAAACAGTAAAATGATTACATAAGGCTTACATGTAGTAGTAGGCATTCTAGGTCTATCCTGCACCTTCAGAGGCAATTCTACTCTCCACTGTTATTAGGAAAGATTCAACTAAGTATTGATAAATATTGCCTTCCTTAACAAAGTCATGTAGCCCATAATAATACAGGCCCTACTTCTCTGGATTTGTCTTGGAAGTAATAAGCCAGTGAAGAGTAAGCCCCTACTTCTGATGTCACCATGTCAGGAGTTGCGGGAGTTGCAAACATTGAGAACCTATTTTCTTTTTTCTTTTTCTTTTTTTTTTTTTTTTTGAACCAGAGTCTTGCTCTGTTGCTCAGGATGGAGTGCAGTGGTGCAATCTCAGCTCACTGCAACCTCTGCCTCCACAGGTTCATGTGATTCTCCTGCCTTAGCCTCCTGAGTCTGGGATTACAGGTGTCCACCGTCATGCCTGGCTAATTTTTGTATTTTTAGTAGAGACAGGATTTCACCATGTTGGCCGGGCTGGTCTTGAACTCCTGGCCTCAAGTGATTGACCCACCTCAGGGTCCCAAAGTGCTGTATTGCAAGTGTGAGCCACCTCCCCTAGCCTTAATAACCTATTTTATTGTAAATGAACCATAGCTGAGGTCAGAGTGGGACGTAGCTCTGTGGAGTCTCTGAGCCCTGTTCGCAAACCAGGGCAGCTACAGTGACTTTCTAGCTCATTCCTGTTAGGGTGGCACTCCATGAGGAAATCCTACTCTCTCTTCCATCTTTGTGCAGGAGCAAAGAGGACAAGTACACCCAAACATAGCTAAGAAAAGACATTCACATCACATAAGTCAAAAGTCACATTTATTCTCAGGAAGAATACCTAGAACTGTCCCTGGGATAGGGCCTTGAGACAGAAAGGGAAAATGGGGGTAGGTATTACTAGTTTCACTTGCATTTGCATTCACTACATGCCCTTCCATTCAGAAAATAAAAATGTACAAAACCTATTTCCTAAATTTCTAGGATTAAGAGCTCAATTCATTCAAACTATCAAGATGATTTGGGGAGTAATTATCTTTAAAATTATTTAGGTTTATTGGGAGCCATTCTGAAACTTCAGCTGAATAAATGAAAATGTTAGACTGGAAACTTATAAACCTAAAGAATGTTGCAGAAGCCTACGTGTTCACTGGAGAGTTGGAGGTAATGCAAATGACACTTGTCAGGTTTCTTACTCCTAAATAAGTTCTACTGATGAAGCTCCAAGTGTCTTAGTTGCACATCACAGCCATCAGTGAAACTTACAAGACAGGCATTGCAATTGTTACAAAAAGCCTGGGACTTGGAAATAGTTATGGCAGACCTTCTAAACCTAGCTCTACCAGTTAGAATTTTATGTTGATTTAAGACGATATAAATGAAAGTTTAAATAGCAAAACATTGAGATTGGTGGGAAGAGATGAGAGGCATCTTTTATAAAATAATTTATAACTTCATAAAACATTTGACTAAAGAATTCTTGCTAATAGAGAGTTCAATAACATGAAATTAGAAATACTGAGCTTTTCAGTATTGAATCTACTGTCTTGTGCAATTCTTTTTCTTGTGCAAAAGTATACATCTCCCTGTAAAATTAAAAATGTAATAATTCAGACAAACAAATTTCAAATTGTGTTCTATGAAATCCTGGAGTTGCAGCAATAAAGAGGTTCATTGAAAGACAGTGTGGTCACGAAAGGCATGCTTTAACACCACCACCTTGGGGACCTGATGCTGACACGGAAAATATGTTGGGGATAGAAAATAAAACTGTCTTCTCCGGTTTGGGGAATTTAGAGTTGCTTTAGGGAAACAGTGACTAATTTATGACAAGTATTTGGAGACGAGATAATGTGTCAAAATAAACATATCTTTCTTATTTGCTTGAGAGGAAGAAAGCTGCTTTATGGAGTTCCTTGGAATCCTTAAAAATAGCAGTAAGATAACTGTTTCCATTATTCATGGAATGTTTTATTCTTGAGGCTAAACAGGTCAAATATTTGTGCTTATATAGGCAAAACTGAAAAACTCCACGAAATGTCGATTAATGAACTCTTTAGGCATGATCCAAGCCCACAGCTTGTCGTACCTGTGTTCTGTTCCTTGGGCTTCCTCAGTCTAGGAACCGGTACCTGACTTTAGCCACACACAGATTCTGAAGATTATGTAGGTCAAACAGTGGGCAGGAGAGCAGTGTATAGGTTAACAAGACTATAGTTGGAATTGAGTGCTTGTTTTCTTCCCATGCATAAACAAGGCAGAATTTACAATGCCAATTCCTTGATCACCCTGCTTCTATGCATCATCCAGACTATTTATTCTACCTGAAAAGCCCCTCATATCTTCTTTCCCTCATCCCCCTTAAATTTAATGCTTTAGTTTTGGGAAGCTTCTAAAGACAGGTATATCTGGGTTCAAAGCTCATCCTCATCTGTCAATTTGATATAATATCAATGACTCGCAGGGGTATGGTAAAGACAAGATGAGAAAATGTACATGCAGCACTGAATAAAATGACTGAGACATAAGGGACCCTTCAAAAATGGTAGCCTAAAGTCAAGGATACTGAGATCTAAATCTATTTGCTTTCAATATTGTCCATAACAATGCTATCCCAATGTGCTCTTTCTCTTATTTTCAGTTTCTTCAGCTAGTACTATCTGTACTCTTCTTTCTATGATCATAGATAACCTATAAAATGATATTACCTTGTATTTTTTCTATAATCATATAACATTTTTTTCTATTGTGGTTATAAGCTTACTTAGGTTGAGAAATAATTAACCAACTTCCTTAGATTTTATCCTTAGAGGCTATTTTAGGCACACAGTAGGACAGCACATAGGTTTTTGATAAATGATTCGGAAAATGAATTTTAAATATGTAAAGGCCCCTGACCACATATCAAAAGTGGGACAGCTTGATTAAACAATTTTTACTCTCTACTGGAAACAAATGTGCGAGATAAGTTTGTGGATGGTATTTGGCAGATTTGGATCTTTTTGGAAGATATAGAGGAAAATAATAGTTCATAATGATTCTAAATTTAATTTAAAATTGATTCAAAAGTCCTTCTTTTTGGTTATGACAATTGTTTAGGTTCTGGACCTCCTCTAATTACCATGATTTTGGGCCCCTTGTATTTCTCCTTTATTTCTTGCCAAGGAATAAAATCAAACCCTGATGTGATTAGCTTTTTTTATGTTTTCAACCAAGCCATTGTCTTTTTCAGGAATATAGAGAGTGAAGCAGGGGAAAGTAAAGTTCTGGTTGAACTGTTCATCTCTGAATTCTCCTCTGGGAATTTTTTTTTTTTTTTTTACGTCTTCCTTCCCCTAAATCTCTGTAGATGCTATTACTCATAATTATTCACTTTTCTCACTAGCTTTGCACCCTGTACACATTGGTACTCTTTCACTTTACCACATTGTACTGTAACTTATTTCTTTGTATACCTGTCTCCCTTCTGAGACTGAGGGTTGCTTGAAGGTGAAGATTGTGCTATAGTAACTAACCTGAACTCCTGTTTCATTATGTGTTTGGGAATTATCTATTGAAATTAATTGTTGTGTTCTTAGGTCATTACTGTTACTTTTAGCTAACACCTTTTAAAAACATGGCTACAGTTCACTTTCACAAGTGATCAGTGATAAATATTTGGTTAAGCTGTAATTTTGAAAAATTGTCTATTTTTAAAAGTCGTTGTGATGTTTTGTAATCTCTAGACTCTTGACAATGAATTCCTTCTGCTTCACATGCAGCTTCAAGCTCATGGTGAAAAGTTTCCTGCCTGTTCTGCCTTTTCTGATTAATGTTTTCCTGTTGGGTGTGTATAAGTTATTTACTTTTCCTATAATGACACATTCTGTCTAACTGTATAGTGCCTTCTACCTGTGTTGTTACATAAATATCTTAGATTTAATTGTCCCTAAGGAAATAATATGATATTTAAAAGATTTATATTCTCCCTGTTGCTCCTCTGATAAATAAGTTCAGCAAATACAGAAAGGGTGTTCAATGGGATATTATGTAATATGTCTTTGTTTAACTCTTTTAATTTTATTGTTGTGGGGGAGAGAAACATGAGACTATATAAATTAATAAGTGAATTCTGTTTATCTCTCTTCTGTATTTTCAACTTTTATACTTTAATTTTTTACTGAATAAACTTCTAAATACAACAGCATTGTAATGTTAATACTAAAATTTTTCTCTCCTCATAAGAGGGAGAATAAAGGAAGATATATGTACATAGATAGGAATAGATGTTGTTATGGTTTGGCTGTGTCCCCACCCAAATCTCAACTTGAATTTTATCTCCCAGAATTCCCACGTGTTGTGGGAGGGGCCCAGGGGGAGGTAATTGAATCATGGGAGCCAGTCTTTCCTGTGCTATTATTGAAATAATGAATAAGTCTCACCAGATCTGATGGGTTTCCGCTTTGCTTCTTCCTCATTTGCTCTTGCTGCCACCATATAAGAAGAGCCTTTCACCTCCCGCCATGATTCTGAGGCCGCCCCAGCCATGTGGAACTGTAAGTCCGATTAAACCTCTTTTTCCTCCCAGTCTTGGTTATGTCCTTATCAGCAGTGTCAAAATAGACTAATACAGATATACATATATTTTACATCAAAACGACTACTGATATTACCACATATTAATAACAGTAAAATTATTTTCTACATGCAGTCAGGGCCAAAAGGGCAAAATTAATTTTGTTATATAGAATTAAATTATTTTATGAATAATAGCAAATCAAATGTTTTAAAAAATATTTTAAATTATATTTGAAGTAAAATGATCTCACATTAACTTTTTACTGTTTAACTGCTATGATATTTTACATTATTTTATAAAATCATAACATTAATGAGTTTAAAGAGACCTGAATGTGAGTTGTCATTTTGAAGATGAGGTTAAGTTACTTGCCCAAGGTCACACATCCAGCTAGTAGCAGAGTTCTCTTGACGTGAAGGCTAAAGTCCTCTTATTTTTAGGCAAATAAATCAAGAGTATACATTAAATCATGAATTATTAATGTATTCAGTTCTCTCTTTATCAACTATAAGACTTTTTATAATGGACTATATGTTTGGTGACAAATTTTCATTAACGATCAGTGCAAGGCCTGCTATAAATATGTAGAAAGCTATTGCTTAGTGTTTGTCTCTTTATTTATTCAATAAACATGTATTTAGTACCTACAATATGCTGCATGGTGCTAGGCACCAAGAGTGCCAAAGTGGATGAGGCATTCCCACCACCTGGGAAGGCATGGCTTTAGTAGGAGAGCTGGCCATGTAAACTTATATTCTGAACAGCAAAGTCTCTTTGAATGTTCGATGAAGAGTGCATTTGAGTAAGGTCAGATTACATTCTTGGAGTTGTCCAGGTTTAAGAAGCTAAAACTTTTAGAAGAATATAATTACACATATTGAAACTGTGAAATAAGTCAATAGGGCTCTCTTGTACCTAATTGAAAAACTGTTTTCCTGGAATTGTTACTTTTATACAGTCTCCTCTCCTTTGTCCTCAGGAGTTTCTATGCTCCACTTTTTCATGACTGCTTGTTATTTGTTAAAGTCCTGCCATGAACCTTTGCAGCTCAATGTCTTTGCTCTTTTCTTGGCGTCTGTTACCTTCCTCCAGGTCACTATTACCCATTCATTCCTCTAACCTCCATTCAAACATCGTTTCTTATTGGAAGCATTTCTTGGCCTCTACAAGCTGAATTTATTATGGAGTCATTCCAAATGCAATATCTTTTTGAAGTGACTGCTATTATAAAATTCTGCTATGCCTACTTTATTTTATTGTGACTTCACACTTTATTAATTAATTTAAATAAGAGTGACTGCTAATATTTTCCTGTCTTAATAGGTATGTGTGGCTCTCATTAGAAGAAATATGTCTCCTTCCTCAAAACTGTATTGATATAATTTAAAGACAACCTCCATCATTTACAACAATGATTGTTTTAATAACCTCATAGTATAGAGAGATAGGTTGACAAGAGTTTTCTTCTGAGGTTCCTTAACTTTCTGACTTAAAAGAGCAAGTCAGATGTCTCTGGATGAGCTTTGAAAACCTTGATTTTGTACTACTGAAGACATTAAATAAACCAAAAACTGCAGGTAGAGAACAGAGTGTGTGCTTCAAATAATAACACATTTGAAGCTTCTTTAATGTGTTATCCAACACTGTTTTCTGTCTTTAACATAAGAAAAGTGCTTCCATGTTCAAAAACTGCCCAGTTTATTAATAAAATATTATAATTATCACCTTTATAAGTTTGAAATATCAAGCAATATAAGAACATAAACAGTTATAACAAGTATCATACACTATTTTACATTGTTCATATTAGTGACTCTTTAATGACATTGGCCTCTTTCATCTTCTAAACTAATATCATTTACTCAATTGCTTCATCAGTACTGTTTTGTTTTGTTTTGTTTTGTTTTTGAGATGGAGTCTTGCTCTGTCACCAGGGGGGAGTGCAGTGGCGTGATGTCTGCTCACTGCAACCTCCGCCTCCCGGGTTCAAGCAATTCTCCTGCCTCAGCCTCCTGGTAGCTGGAATTACAGGCAGCTGCTACCACATCCCTAACTTTTTTTTTTTTTTTTTTTTTTAATTTTTAGTTGATACGGGGTTTCACCATGTTGGTTAGGCTGGTCTCGACCCCTGACCTAAAATGATTCGCTTGCCTCAGCCTCCTAAAGTGCTGGGATTGCAGTGAGCCACTGTGTCCGGCCCAGTACTCTTTTTAATAGAGATTATTTCAATCTGTCACACTTCAGAAAAAATATCAGACCTTGGAAAGCTTCAACTTCTTGCTTTAGTTTCCTCCTAAATTGCTTTCTATATTACGTCATAAAGATTTCCTAAAGCTAAATCAGACAGATCCAATTTGTATGGTTATACTTTCTTTGTTTTAGATAAATATTATCTATTACAATAGAAATATGTTTTAAATTATTTTATGATGTCTTGAAAAATTATGTTCACTGTAACATCAGAAACAATTTTGAATTTTTCAATTGATCTTATGGATTAGTCATTGATGTTTTTCTATTTCCCTTTTTTCTCCTGAACTGTCCAGTAAAATCAACATTGCTAAACAATTATCAGAGTGAACGTATGTTGATTTGTTTCTAAAATCTGTTTCGAGTCCTGAAGTGTGTGTATATATATATACACAAAAAAAATCTATAGAGATAATGCCATTAATTTGAAACTTCATAAGACATAATGGATAGAATAAATTTAAATATGTCCAATGAATTGTTTGAGATACTTATATTTTAATTTACTTTTTAATAAAAACAAGCCAAACTCCTTTGTATGGAGCAAAAATCATTCAATAGTACTTTTAAAGTATAAATTAATTATTTGAAACATTATGATTTGTTTCTAATGCTGTCTGTTATGATTTTATCCTGCATCCCCAGTGAGAAAAAATGCATAAGTACCCCTGTGGTAATCAGAATAGTTTTTACATTACTTTCTGTGGAAGAAAATGTAATCATTGCCTTCCTGCTCACATCCTTTTTGACAAGGCCCTTTCTCTACTTGAAGCCATGGGGGGGTGGTGAACCAGCGACGGCTCTTTGTACCAGGTGATCCTACCCCTAAAATGACCTAAACTGATTCTCTTGGCCACGTATTTGGAATTTGAAACCATCAAACTGAGTGAATCATCTAGCAGAGGTAACTGAGTCCAAAGATCATAAAGAGTTGTGACTAGAGTTGGCTGTAAAAAAAGCCAAATGCAGTTGAAAGCCAAAGTTCCATGGAGAAGACAGCCACAGTCAGCAAATAAGAGAGTAGCAGTATCAGGTCAACATCTAGGCAGTATCAGGAGACCAGCTGTCTCATGAAAAGCAGAGGGTGTGGTCTTATTCTGGGCTCCCAGGTCTGGATCCCATGCTATCAAGCTGAGCTTTTGTTTTATCCTCAAATGCTTGGGTGCTCTTAATTGGGAGCCTGTTGTACTCTTACTATCAAGTGTCTTCTACTGCTTACTTCAAAATTTCCATGCACATTTGAGCAAATTCTTGTTACTTTCAAACTAATAATCCCAAGAGAGGTATTTATAAATCAAAAGTGTAAGAGATTCTTCTTATAGTTCCATTTCATAAAATTAGCAGATTCAAAGTATATGAATAATAAAATACATTTCAATCTAAAAATAATTTTTCAATCATAACATATATACCCATATTGGAAAATCATAAGCACTTGTTTTCATATAATATCTATCACCAAAAACAATCATGTCAGATGTTCTCTAATAAATTCTGAAACATCTTTTTGCTTCCAATCAAACCCAAGCTCTAGCATGTGTTAAGCTTGACTTAAAGGAAAATAATAACTTATTTGCTCAAGAGCTTCAGTAATGAATTTCTTCTATTTGTTTCTAGGTTGGAATTTTCCAAAGTAGAACTTTGATTCATTCCAAATTCAGTGTATTTTTAATCTATTAGAATTCTTTTAATTATAAATGATGAAAACCCAGGCTTGAAGTAGCTTAAGCAAAAATGGAAATTTATTGGTTTTAATAGGAATGTCTAACACTGGACTTCAGGTGTGGCTCAAATCATCACCAGTAATTTTTCTCTCTTTACTTTGCTTTCCCTTGTACAACATACTTTCTCAGGTAAATTATCTCCTACCTTACATCCTGCTAGTTAAGAAACCTTGACAAAAGGAGAACTTCTTACTTCTGATGCTTCCAGCAAATGTCTGACCTTGCTGCTAAGAATCAACTTTTGTGGCCAGAGATAAAATGCTCCAAGTTGCTAGGTCTGGATTCTCTGTTCACTGTTACAGCCACATGAAGTAAGAATGGGGCAAGGGGAGTGGGGTAGTTCTACAAAGGAAAACCAGAATGCTCTTACTATAAGAAGGAAGATAGGTGGTGCTGGGAGGCATAAGCAAAGATATCCCTTGTATCCACCCAACACTTCACCTATTCCTGTATTCATTCTGACTCACATGCCCACCTCAGCTCTTATGGTTTTGTTGTTGCTGTTGTTGTTGTTGTCAGCTATGGGTTGACCTACTCATTCTCATGCACTGATAGTGCATTATCTTTCAAATGGTACCCACTAATTCAAAAACTATTTATTCAGTAAGATCTTAGGATCTGAGATCTCTTATGTGATACGATTCAAAGAGTGCCTGGAGATTTCTTTTATTTACAAATATTTCCTGTCACTATCTGACACTATCACACTTTTTGAGGTTTTATGGGTCTTGGAGTTTTACAGTTTTATTTAAACACAAATGTCCCCCTGGAGCAGTAGTGCCCTAAGCCACTCAGAGTTGGTGCAAAGACAGAAATTACATGATGGCCACTAATACAATAGTTTTCTTAGGAGCAGTGTTTAAGGGAGACCAAATATTAGATTATTTTCATTGGCACAGCATCAAAGACTTATTTGGTCTAACTTCACAATTTTGTTTATAGTTATTCCTGCCTTAAGATATGTTTTATGTCTTAAATTCCAATGGAAAAATACAGATTAATTACAACAGATATAGGATCGAGAAACAAACTAAGAAAAATGACAAAAAGGTGTATTATTCATAGATGTTGAGAAAAATGAAAAAATTTCAAGTCCCTAACCACATGAAAGACAAGATATGGGCCAGGCACAGTGGCTCGCACCTGAAATCCCAACATTTTGGGAGGCCAAGGTGGGGGAAATCACCTGAGGCCAGGAATTCGAGACCAGCCTGGCTAACATGGCAAAACCCTGTCTCTCCTAAAAATACAAACATTAGCTGGGCATGGTGGCACTTGCCTGGAGTCCTAGCTACCGGGGAAGCTAAGTTGGGAGAATCACTTGAACCCAGGAGATGGTGGTTGCAATGAGCCGAGATCATACCACTGCACTCCAGCCTGGGTGACAGTGTGGTCAGAATACATTTCAAAAAAAAAAGACAAGATATGATAGCAATGTATCAGTGTTTGTAGGGTGTTCAGACTAAGTAACACAAAGATAATGTCACCTTCAAAATAACAAATATTGAGAGCATGAAAATGTTATGAAATACAAGTACAAAGCAGTAATGTTTTATTGAGTTGAACTGAAGAAGATTTAAGTAAGTTTTTATTATAATTGCCTTCTGCATGCCAGGCACTGACCTAGGTGTTTGGCATTCATCCATATGTAAAATAGATTAAAATCCTCACTCTCACTGAGCTTACAGTGGAGGACATATATAATACTCAACATAATAAATAAGTAAAATATATAGAATTATACAACTTACAAATGCCATAGGGAAAAATATAGAGCAAGTTAACAGAGATAAGCACTATGGGGTGGTAATGGTGCAATTTTAAGTAGGGTAGACCTGATTGAGAAGATGACATTTGGACCAAGATTTAAAACTGGTGAGGGGGTGAGCCACACAGCTGTTGGCAGAGGTGCCAGCTGGGGCAAAGGTCCCAAGTGAGAATGGATCTTGAAGGTTCAGAAGCAGCAAGAAGGCTGGTGTGTTGGGATTTAATGAAAAATGAGGAAACAGATGAGAACAGAGAGAATGTCATTATATATTCTATAACAAAATATCTTATTACAAAGGTTGTATCCTCTGAGGTTTTAAAAGTGTAGCTATTACAATTTTTAAAATGTGTTCTGCTTTGTAAATATGACTAGGTTAACAAGGTCTGTGCTACGGTCTACTTTGGTTAGATGTTGTTTTACCTATTTTAAAGCCAAAGTTCCATAGAGAAGAGAGCCACAAGTCAGCAAACCAAGACAGTAGCAGTAGAATAAGGCAGAAGCACACAGCTAGGCAATATCAGTAGACCAGCTGTCTCATGAAAAGCAGAGGGAGTGGGAGGGAGTGGTCTGTTTTTGGGCTCCCAGGTCTGGACCCCATGCTACCAAGCTGAGCTCATTCCTCAATTTGGAATCTCATTTTATAAATAGATGTATAAAATCCCATTTTATAAATAGATGTGAATTATAGTCATGTGTCCACCACAACATTTTAGTCAACAATGAGCCACATATACCACAGTGGTCCTGTAAGATTATAATACCATATTTTTTTACTATACCTTTTATACTAATATGTTTGGATACACAGATATGTATCATTGTATTACAGTTGCCTACAGTATTCAGTAAGTTACATGCTGTATGGATTTGTAGCCTGGGAACAATATATCCTAGGTTTGTAGTAGGCTATACCACTTAGGTGTGTGTAAATATACTCTATGATGTTCACACAATGATGAATCTCCCAAGGACATCTTCCTCACACAATATATCCCCATCCTTAAGTGATACATGACTGTATTTCCTAGATAGTTTTTTCTTCCATGTATGTTATCAATAGAAGAGTGCTCTTAAAAATGTTTTTCTTGATAGAACCTAAAGATGCAAAGCGGCTTTATGGGACTGCATGCAGCCATAGACTTGACAATGATAAAAAGGACATCACCTTGCTGCAAAATAGGCCTAAGAATGGTTAACTGCAAACAATCTCCCTCTAGCGTCCAAGAGGGAAAAATGTGTATATCTCACTAAAGTAGAATTTCGGCTGAAATGAAGTCACAGATGGAGTTCACTCTGGGCGTTACCACCTATACTCTGAGTGACTATGGGCCAGTTATTCATCAGAATCTTCAGTAAATTAAGAGGTTTGATTGCATCATTGTAAAGTAACTGAACCAGATGTTAAATTGATCTGAGATCAGTTTTCACTATATGTATTTGTCAATTTGTAATTAAATTATATGTATAATCATTTGTTTCATAAACATTTTTAAGTATCAAACTCTGTGAGTGGAGTTAAAGTATTTTGAAAGAAAAATTACACAAAAACAGAAAATCAGAATCCCTATTCTTAATTATAATATATTTGGATTTTCTGTCCCAAATATTTTTCCCTATCCCCATCTCTGCCACTAAGTGACACAATTTATGGCTTCTTTCTAAGTAATGTGATTACTTAGGGAATTGCAATTCATTTAATGTTAGACTAAGCAAAATACAAGACAGCAGGTCTGTAAAAGGAAATAAAATATGACATTCCAAAAATGGGTCTTTTAATGGTAAATTGAGAATTGATTGAATTTTTTAATTGATCTTCTTTTACTACTTTTTAGATCTTCTTTTACTGATTGTCTTAACGTCAGTTTTGCCTTTCACTCTAGGCCTTTTACTGCTGTATTTCCTGGATATTAACATTTTTAAATTTTTTTTTTTACCTATTCAAGTAGTATAACCCTTGAATATAGGTATATCTTAACATTTACATAACTTAAACAAAAATAGAAATAAACTCTACAATATTTAAATAATATTGAAATGTATAAAATTAAGTTACTTTTTACCAATCCCCTTTTTCTCAATGTTAGCCTTCTCCTTTGTTCTCTGGAAGAAATTCCTAAGAGAGGGATTTCTTACTGAGTCAAAGAGCAAATGCATGTATAACTCCACTAGATGTGAAATTCCTGTCCATACGAAGTGATGCCATTTTGTATTCTCACTAGAATGTATAGAATGTGTAAGGGTGCTTGTTTTCTCACAGCCTTGCTACAGAGATATGGTCAAACCTCCAAAAAAATGGATTTTTGCAATCTGATAGGTAAGAAATGGTATATTGGTGTAATTTTAATTTGCATTTCTCTTATTATGTACCAACTTTTTTTTTTTTTTCTATTTTAAAGAGATACTTAGTTTTGTTTCTTGAAACTTGCTATTCACCTCGCCAGGCTATTTTCTCTGTAAAGTTGTTGAACTTTTCCTTTTTCATTTTTAGAAGCTCTTCATATATTAGAGATATTCACCATGTTTTCTTGGTATAAAATGCACATATCTTTCCTTTTGTCATTAATCTTTTAGCTTTGTTTGTAGTGATTTTTGCCATGAAAAAGCCATCTTCATAAAATCAAATTTTCCAGTCTTTTTCTTTATTCCTATTGTATTTAAGCCGAAAGTAAAAGTGTGCTGGTTATGGAGGAATTTAATTTATAAAGGAATTCTTCCATGTTTTCTTTTTACCTCTTGCATTGTTTTATTTCTTTTACATTTAAGTTCTTTATTCATTTGGAATGTGTCATGTTGCAGTGTGAGGAATAGATACAGTTTTAACTTTCTTCATATGTCTAGATAGTTAAACCAATACTTCAAAAAAATAAGTAACTATATGAGATGACAGTTATGTTAATTTGTTTCATTATTTTAACCATTTTTACTATCTATATGTATCCTATAACAACATGTTGTAAACCTCATATGTACCCAATAAGATTTGTTTTTTAAAAATCCATCTTTTTCCTCTACATATTTGAGATGCTGCTTCTATCATATACTAAATATTCATATGCAATTGACTCTACTTCTGAGTTTTCTGTTGTATCATGTTGGTCTGTGTGTCTGTTTATGTGACAATAACAAAGTAACCTCTTTTCCTAAGGCTTCAGTTTCTGGTTAGTGTATCTCCAGTCCTCTGACCAATACTCTTCTTTTTTCAGAGTTTTCCTGATCCTTCTTGTTTACTCTCCCAAAAGATGTTTGTTCAATATATTAATTTTAAATAAACTTTCCCAGTTTAGAGAAAAAAGAAATATGATATATTTTTATTGAGATTATATTAAATTTATAAAGTAACTCAGGAATAATGGGCATCTTGATGATCTTGAGTCTTTGACTTAAAGGACATTGTATAACTTTATGTTTACCTCAGGCTACTTAAAATTTTTTTTAGAAGTCTAGTAGTACAGTTACATTCATATAGATTTTATATACTTTGGGTTTTGTTGCATTATTAGCTTTTGGCAATTGACATGGGATCTTCTCTTCCATTACAATTTCTATTTTTTTTTTTTTTTTTTTTGAGATAGAGTCTTGCTCTGTCACCAGGCTGGAGTGCAGTGGCGTGATCTTGGCTCACTGCAACCTCGGCCTCGGGGGTTCAAGAGATTCTCCTGCCTCAGCCTCCCGAGTAGCTGGGACTATAGGTGCACACCACCATACCCAGCTAATTTTTGTGATTTTAATAAAGATGGGGTTTCACCATGTTGGCCAGAATGGTCTCGATCTCCTGACCTCATGATCCGCCCGCCTCGGCTTCCCAAAGTGCTGGGATTACAGGCATGAGCCACGATGCCTGGCCTAATTTCTAAATTTTAAAAAATAACTAAAGGCTAATAATTATTGGACATTAAGGTTTAAAACTGCTTCTTTAGTAAGTGCTGTTTTTTGAATTTTTCAGATATATACTTATGTCAAATGTATTTTCCACATTTATACTTTTGTCAGATATATACTTATGCAAATAGAAATCGTTTACTTTATGCCTTCTAGTTCTTATGGTTGTTACTTTTCTCTTGCTTAATTGAATGAATGTTACCTCTAACCAGTGCTCACAGAAGTGGAGACTGTGGACATTCTTGTCTGAGTTTCCCATTTAAACATTAAGTGATTTGCTATTAAGTGAAGATGCTAACTTTTGTAATGAAGTGCATGTATATATGCATTCATAGATTCCCATTTTATTGATTAATTTTTTAACATGAATAGCATTGGTTGAGTGTTGCCAAATGCTTTTTTTGCATCTATGAAAATTATCGTATGTAATTTTTCTCCTTAGCTATATTATACTGATGGAGCATATTAGTGTATTGTCTAAACGTATATTTCTAAATAAGCCCCATTTAGTCACAGTTTATTGTTTAAAAAGGCTTTTGGATCTTCATTACTACTATTTTACTTAAAATTACCTCACATTAATATTCACAAGCAGATTAGTCTGTTAGTCTCTCTCATATAACTTGTTGCTGCATTTAGCTGTTAGATAATACTGTGTTTTTCTCTGAATAACATCATATAGTCTTAGTTCTACAGGTGACTTCATGTTTATCACAGTCCCTATTCTTAACTGTAATATATTTTGGATTTTCTGACCTGAATTTATCCCTAGCCCTATCTCTGCCAGTAAGTGACATGATTTATGGCTTCTTTCATTCAAAAAAATGTGACTACTTAGGGAATTGTAATTCATTTAATGTTAGACTAAGTAAAATACAAGACAGCAGGTCTATAAAAGGAAGTAAAATATGACATTCCAAAAATGGGTCTTTTAGTGGTAAATTGAGCATTGACAGAATTTTTTTAATTGATAAAATTTTAGATCTTTTACTAATCATCTTAAAGTCAGCTTGTTTTTTCTCTCTATGTCTTTAATTGCTCGGTGCCTTTCGTATCATTCCTTATTTCAATCTTGCCATCATTATAGTTGTTTTAATATTGTTTTCTGGTCAATTTCCAAGGAGGGGCTTACGTAATAATGTTTTCTGACTTCTTGCATTCACAATCCATTTTGTCTGAAAACTGTTACGTGAAGATCAGTTTAGCTGTATTTAAAATTATTCGTTCATGTTTTCTTTCCTTTAGTATCCTAAATATGTTACTTAATTGTCTTCTGATATAAAACATGTCTGTTGAAATGTTCTTTGTAAGTGATATGATCTTTTTGCCCACTGGCCAAAGGTTGTTTTTTTCAAGGTCAATAGTTCAGCTAGAATATGTCATAGTGTTGTCCATCCTGGATTTGTTTTCTCCTAAGAAAGTATATCAGTAGTTTGAAATGTTTTTGGTTTTGTTCTCATTATTTTAGAAAAAAAAATTGATTATTGTTTTTAGTATTTGACTTGTTTCATTGCTTGGGTTTCTTATTTAGTAAAAACTATTATAAGTATGTTAGATCTTCTTTGTCTATCCCATCTGTATTATTTCGTGGTTGAATTTTTTACCTCTTTACTTATTTCTCTCTAATTTTTCTCTTTCCCATCTTATATTTATCCTAAAGCATTATATGTGGCTTTTTTGTTCTTTCCAGTTTAATATTAATTCTGAAATCATTTTTCTTCTTACATCACTCTTCAAATCCTTTTTTCTTGAAACATATGATTGGAAAATTTCTAGTTATGATTTATAATGTTCGTTCATTATGTAAATATATTTCTTTAAAATGTTATCATATTTTAAAGTATTGTTACTGTTTATATATATTCTCTGACATTGCTTTATAGCTTGCCTCTAGTGATACTGTTTTGTCCTTATTTTCTTTTTTGTCATATTAGATATACACATGATTGGGCCACAGTCTCATTTGGTTGCCCAGGTTTAAGGCAAATAAGTTTTACTTTGCTATCAGAGAGATGGTTGGGCCAGAATAACTTTTCTAGTTTTATTGTTCTTGGCACCTCCTCTTCTATTGTTTTTATGAAGTGATTTTTACAATGGTGTCACATTTTTGAGATCTGCTTCCTCTCCATCCTGACTTTCATTTAGAATTTTTTCTTTTGTCCCTAATTCCTTAGCCTGCTCAATTTGGATTCAACTCCAAACAGTTTCTCCTCACCAGGGGCTTTGATCCTGGAATTAGGGCCTGCAGAATCCATTTTCTTCTGATTTTGTCTACTGTTCTCAGATTGGCTGTGCTCTTTCCAGTGAGGATCTGTTGGAAATTTGAAGATTCTCTTATTCTCAGAGCTCCATTGCTTTCCTTCAGACTTTCTTTTTTTTTCTTTGAGATGGAGTCTGTCTCTGTCACCCAGGCTAGAGTGCAGTGGAATGATCTCAGCTCACTGCAACCCTCAACTTCCTGAGCTCAAGCGATTCTCTTGCCTCAGCCTCCCAAGTAGCTGGGATTACAGGTGTCCGCCGCCATCCTCAGCTAATTTTTTTGTATTTTTAGTAGAGATGGTATTTCACCATGTTGGCCAGGCTGGTTTTGAACTCATGACCTCAAGTGATCTGTCTGTCTTGGCCTCCCAAAGTACTAGGATTCCGTGCCTGAGCCACCACACCCACCCAAACTTCCTTTCTTATAGTAACTGATATTATGTGGGCCTTGTAATTATTGGGGATTAGGCTTACTCACTTTGTCGTCTAATTTTACTCTAGATGGTATGTGTGTGTGTGTGTGTGTGTGTGTGTGTGTGTGTGTGTGTGTTGTGTGCTTGCATGTGCATTTTGGGGAATTGTTATCATCATCTATTTTTCTGGTTTTACATAGCACTGCAGGAGTTAGAATAACAATGCCATCATGTATTCCCAGATTCTACCTTCAAATTTTTACCTATGAAAATTTTGAATAACACCCTCACCTCCTACCATTGTTTTGGGTCTGCTTTATTTGATGGTTTATTTCAAGCAGTGGAACAAGGTGTGGATTCAGGATGATGTGATTGAAGAAAGAAACAGCTTGCTGATGTAGTTTTTGAAAGAACAAGCACAAAACGTTGCTAACACAATTAGGGTAGTAGGCAGCCACAGCAACTAAAGGAAGGTAAGGATGGAAGTCCTTGGATTTTGTTGCATTTTTTTTTTTCAGGTAGCGAGAGAAAGACAGATAATAAAGTGATAGTAAATAAGATGAAAAAAGTGCTGTTAATTTCCAATGAATTCTGCACACTTGTGAGACCATTTACAATGTTGTGTACCTGCCTCTGTTTCTGAGTAGTTTGGAAGAGCTTTTACAATGCTACATGGGCAATGTCTGCATACGCCTTGACATTGGAAAATGGTTCCTTATCTATGAAGTTAGATAAGAGAAAACTTTCTGAATGTTTTTTTAGTTCAGTCAATCTAATATTTGAAGAGTGTTGCAACCTTTTCATGAGAGGAATAGGTGAATTTATTTATCAGTTCTCCTCTATTTAATAACACTGGTATAGGAAAAGCCATTAAACACTTTTCTCCTGAAAGATTACTTTGTAATAATCTCTGGCTCATCTCTCTTGCCACGATAAGTGTCCATTACTGCCCTCTGCTGCATGAACTTGGACCTCTCAGTATTTCCGACTAATAATCACTACAAGATCACTACTTAAAAAAATAATAACTATTACTAACCATTAACAGGAATTCTTTTGTTGTCAGATAATAATACCATGATGGGTTGTGTTTTCCATCCCCCCACATATATAGATTTACTTAGAGGAATTCCTTAGAATGGTTTCCTTAGGGACATTTTTAACATTAAATAGTCCCTGAAACAGAAAATTGGATATGATTGTGTCAGCTCTATTCAGGAAGTATTTTACAAGTGAGTGACAGATATCATCATAATAAGCTATCTTAAAATTAGCCATCTTAGGCAGTAGCTACACTTGGCTAAAGAGAATGGAGAGTTTGGACTATAACATGTATAAGTTTTGGTTAGAACTTGCAGCTGGGGGCTTTTTTAATGGATGAACTTCTAAAATTATGCTAACATATAGGAGGAAACACCAAGTAATTTAGTGAATTTGGAAGTGGTATTTAGAAGGCTGGAAATATAGCTTACCTTTTCATGTTAAAAAGAGTTCCCATTTATAGTTACAGTTTATATATTCCTGACCTCAGTGGTAGCTACCTCCAGTGCTAAGTTAAGTGGAGGGGTGAAATACATTGAAGATTATAAAACAAAAAGATGGTTTTCAAACTTTCAGTACTTCTATTAATACTGAGCATATTTATACAATACATTTTGATATATAAAAGGCAAATTGATCAAAGGTTTGAGAGTTTCATTTTATTATTAATTTAAAAATACAGCATTGATTGGCATTGGAGAACAAGGCTAACCCAACAATTTCAGCTGTAACATATAAACAGCTGTTATGTTCTTGGAGATATTGATTGTTCTTTAATATATACAAACGTTCACATACATTCTTTTTTTTTTAAATTTATTTATTATTATTATACTTTAAGTTGTAGGGTACATGTGCATAACGTGCAGGTTTGTTACATATGTATACTTGTGCCATGTTGGTCTGCTGCACCCATCAACTCGTCATTTACATCAGGTATAACTCCCAATGCAATCCCTCCCCCCTCCCCCCTCCCCATGATAGGCCCCGGTGTGTGATGTTCCCCTTCCTGAGTCCAAGTGATCTCATTGTTCAGTTCCCACCTATGAGTGAGAACATGCGGTGTTTGGTTTTCTGTTCTTGTGATAGTTTGCTAAGAATGATGGTTTCCAGCTGCATCCATGTCCCTACAAAGGACACAAACTCATCCTTTTTTATGGCTGCATAGTATTCCATGGTGTATATGTGCCACATTTTCTTAATCCAGTCTGTCACTGATGGACATTTGGGTTGATTCCAAGTCTTTGCTATTGTGAATAGTGCCGCAATAAACATACGTGTG